>NC_073694.1:126004332-126126493 GCF_029784165.1 Wyeomyia smithii
GAGCGCGAAATAATCGAACTTTTATTACCAACTCGATTGAAAATAAAAACTGCGCTACGTTTGCTATCGATGAGAATAAAGAAAGTTCAACACACACACCAATACAATAAACCGTGCATCTGTTTGCGCGACGTTGCTATCGGTGAGAATAAGGTCTGCGCCAATGCGAGAAAGACAGAAAAAAAATATATGCCCGGCGCCAAAAGAGAAAGACGAAAAAACAGAAAAAGAGCGTCCAGCGCACACACCAATGCGGGAGATCGTGTATTTCGAGCGAATTTCGTTCAACCCCCCAGTAAGAATTGTCGGGCCGATGTCGGACCAATTCGCGTCCGATTCTCCGATAGATCGGTCCGACAACGGGTGGACATTTGGCTCAACATCGGTCCGATATCGTGCTCAAATGCAACAAAAATGTCGGACCAGGGTTCATTCGCTCCTAGGGGTTCATTCGTCTTCGTGCGTCGCGGGCGAGAGGGAAGTTTAGTTGTGTTTGTTTTGAAGCAAGTCCGGTGCGGCTGGCATGCGGACTTGGTCAAAACAAACACAACCAAACTTCTCCTGCCGCAAAGAGATCACGATGGCGGGGTGTGCGATTCAATCTTCATTGTATGCGACGCAGCAACGGCGGTGTGCAGGTTGCTTTGTTTTGATTATTTTGATAGCGCGGTTTTGGATTAGAGCGCTTCATTTATTTTAGGATGGTGCATGATTAATTATTTTTATCCACTATATAAAAATGGATTTACGTAACGCAGATTTTATTGATATTATTCCCGCCGTTACTGAGGTGCACAATAAGCACCATCATTTTAAATCAAGAAAGTAAGCGGTGACATGTGCGTTTTATTGCAATAAAATATTTGTAGAGTTCGGAACAATATATTTGTGAAACATTTAGGGTTTCTTAATAATAAAAATTGTGATATCATTCACATAACGTAAAACGTGGTGGCGGGGCTGTGCGATTCAAATCTCATTGTGTGCGATGCAACAACGGCGATGTGCAGGTTGCTTTATTTTGATTATTTTGATAGCTCAGTATTGGATTAGAGCGCTTCATTTATAGGATGGTGCATGGTTAATTATGTTAATCCACTTTATAAAATGGATTTACGTAACGCAGATTTCATTGATATTATTGCACTGAGATGCACAATAAGCACCATCATTTTAAATCGTTTTAAATCAAGATAGTAAGCGGTGACACGTACGTTTTATTGCAAGGAAATATTCGTAGAGTTCGAAGCAATATATTTGTGAAACATTAAAGGTTTGTTAATAATAAAAATTGTGATATCATTAACATAACGTAAAACGTGGTGGCTGGGCTGTACGATTCAAACCTCATTGTGTGCGATGCAACAACAGCGATGTGCAGGTTGCTTTATTTTGATTATTTTGATAGCGTGATATTGGATTAGAGCGCTTCATTTATAGGGTAGTGCATGATTAATTATTTTTAGTCACTATATAAAAATGGATTTACGTAACGCAGATTTTATGGATATTGTTGCCGCCGTTTCTGAGGTGCACAATAAGCACCATCATTTTAAATCGTTTTAAATCAAGAAAGTAAGCGGTGACATGTACGTTTTATTGCAAGAAAATATTCGTAGAGGTCGAAGCAATATATTTGTGAAAAAGTTAGGGTTTTTAATACTTAAAATTGTGATATCATTCACATAACGCAAAACGTGGTGGCGGGGCTGTACGATTCAAACCTCATTGTGTGCGATGCAACAACGGCGATGTGCAGGTTGCTTTATTTTGATTATTTTGATAGCACAGTATTGAATTAGAGGGCTTCATTCATACGATGATTCATGATTAATTATTTTTATCTATTATATTAAAATGGAATTCCGTAACGCAGACTTTATTGATATTATTCCCGCCATTCCTGAGGTGCAATGGTAATGGTAATTATTTTGATTCGTTCATTATCATTAAAGTAAGCTGTGACATGTACGTTTTATTGCAAGAAAATATTTGTAGAGTTCGAAGCAATATATTTGTAAATCATTTAGGGTTTTATAATAAAAATTGTGAAATCATTCACATAATGTGAAACTAGGTGGCGGGGCTGTGCGAATCAAACCTCGTTGTGTGCGATGCAACAACGGCGATGTGCAGGTTGCTTTGTTTTGATTATTTTGATAGCGCAGTATCGGATTAGAGTGCTTCATTTATAGGATGGTTCTTGATGGATGTGTATAGGATGGTTGCTTTGTTTTGATTATTTTGATAGCGCAGTATCGGATTAGAGTGCTTCATTTATAGGATGGTTCATGATTAATTATTTTTATCCACTATATAAAGATGGATTTACGTAACGCAGATTTTTTAAAATAATTCCCGCAGTTTTTGAGGTGCAAAATAATTACCATCATTTTAAATCGTTCTAAATCAAGAAAGTAAGCAGTTACATGTACGTTTTATTGCAAGAAAACATTCGTAGAGTTCGAAGCAATATATTTGTGAAACATTTAGGGTTTTGCTATAATGAAAACTGTGATATCATTCACATAATGTAAAACGTGGCGACGGGGCTGTGCGATTTATACATAGTGGCGTGACGCAGCAGCGGCGGTGTACACTTGTACAGGTAGCTTTGTTTTGATTATTTTGATAGCGCAGTACTGAATTAGAGCGCCTCATTTATACGATTATTCATGATTAATTTTTTTTATCTACTATATTGAAATGAAAAGACGTAACGCAGTTCTTATTGATATTATTCCCGTCGTTTCTGAGGTGCACAATAATTACAATCATTTTAAATCGTTTTTAGTCATATAAGTAAGCAGAGACATGTACGTTTTGTTGCAAGAAAAACTTTGTAGAGTTCGAAGCAATAAATTTGCAAAACATTTAAGGTTTCTCAATAATAAAAATAGATATAAGATGGTCCAAGATATAAGATGGTCCAAGATTAATTATTTTTATCTACTATATAAAAATAGAATTACGTAACGCAGATCTTATTGATACTGTTACCGCCAAGGTACACAATAAGCACCATGATTTGACCATGATGATTGTGGTCCCCGTGGCCCTGTGGTTAGCGATGTCGGTCGGCTAGCTCTCCCACATGGTTGTGATATCGGGTTCGATTCCCGATCGAGTCGAGGAACTTTTCGAGCTGGAAATTTTCTCGACTCAGCACTGGGCCACGGTGTATCATTGTACTTATCTTTTGGCAAAATGTGCCAAAAACAGTTACGATTTATTAATAATAAAAAAGTTGATATCATTTAAACATAATTAAAACCTGACTTTTTTTTCGTTCAACCTTCAACGTTCACCCTATAATTCGAAATTCAAAGCGATGTCACGTGGTCTTTTATATTGATATTCAGACTAGACATTTGAGGAGAAATAATAGGTGTTTGATTACTAAAGTTATAATTCACAAGACTTCGAAAAATATAACAAACCATGAATTTTCATGCTTGATTTACCTCTAAATCAAAATCTGAAGCGGTGATGTGTTGTTTTTTTTCTCTATAATAAAATGTTTGATATTGTTTCGGATCGACATGTGTGGGAAAGTTATGGTATTTTCTTTACTAAAAACTGAGCGTATCATGCAAAATCATGTCTTTTTATGCTCAATTTAAATCAAAGTTCATTGAGATGATATTTTTTTTTTTCTATATTAAAATGTTCGGAAAGATATTTGAGGAGAAATATGTTTCACGCATTTTTCACGTAGTTTCGCGATTAATCATTTTTAATGCTCAATCTACCTCTAAATCAAAATTCAAAGCAATATGTGATTTTTTTTTTCAACTAAATGTTTGTTGATGTTTAGGAAAGACATTTGAGAAGAAACAACAGGTATCTGATTAATGAAAATTGAGATATTATTCACTACATAAAACATTCATAATGATGATATTCAATGGAATTTGAGAATATCTGACAAATGAAGAAAATATGGAAATATATTGCAAATAACTTAATCTGATAAATAAAAAATGAGATATTATTCATAGAACTACGTAGACATGTAAAATTATGAATGTTGGTAGCCCCAAAATTGATAAACTTTAATCACATCAATACGTTTGATTCAAATCTGCATGCGAAGTGATGTTTTTGAATATCCATATTTTAAGCACCGATCAGTTTTTTTCCGCGTTTTTGCGTGGATTTTCGAATTTATGTGTTTTTTTACGCTAAATGGTGCACTAGATGCGACATTATGCGCATTATGCATAAGGTAAAAAATCTAATGTCGCAAGTCATTGTTTTTGATTTTCTGCTGGAACGGTATAATATACGACAAATAAATGTGTGCCGCCAATGTCAGACACAGGAAGCTATTTTATCAAATACGTAACTACAAACATTGTAGCCATCGTGATTGATCTTGCAGATTATTAGTCCTAAACTTAAGAATAATAAAAAACAACCCTAAATGGTCATCCTATATCAACTCCAGCTGCCATATTTAATTTTGTGATGGTAATTTCCGGTTTCTGGCGAACATCCCGAAGTGGTCAAATACAATCCAATCTTAGTATTCTCAGAAACAGGATGATGCCCAGAGGCCAGAAATCATTCCCAATAGCAATTTCGAATTCCAAGATGACCACGCTGGTGTCAGGAATATAGCCTAAACTCGTATTTGGCCAATAATTTCAATACTTTCAAAAGTGGATCCCCTGTTACAGTTCATTAGTTTCTAGTTTTTTTTTCTTACCAGCTTTGGGTCGTCACTTGGGTCTCCAGTAAAAAACTCAATCGGGCGAACTTTCAACCCACCTATACCGTTGGTCACTGAGCGAAATTCACAAAACGTATACTATGGAGCGGAAATAAGTCAAAAGGACTCACAATTGATTTAACAAAGAACAGCTTGAAAATTACGAGACCATACAATTTTTTTATTAAAATTGCCTTAAGCGGGAAGGAAGAGTTAGTAAGAATTTAATTCACTTGCGTATATCTTTTCACGTTTAAACGCCCGTCGGGCACTCCGCTTGCAGGGGGGAGGAGGGGGTAGAGGCTGGTTGGGTGGCTGCTTTACTGCCTTAGAGATGCGGTGGTTTCGCTTGCCGGATCCGGTCTTCTGGCCAGCTATGCGTTGTAGTATCGGACAAGGCGGCCTCGGTCACAAGGGTAGCACCGGCTTGTTGGTCGATGGACAATCGGCTGGTGGGTAACCCGGAGGGTGTCACTGTTGCACTATGGATGATTCAACTGGCTTTCAACGCCACGCCAAAACTAGCGTACAAAATGGCCTTCCAATTTGGCCACAAAGGGTCACACTTAAGGCGTTATTCCGCCAAAACCTCGAAACTGGATCTTCAACGCGCGACTTTACTTCTCCAGGTTATAATGAAGGTTATAATTCTGCATATTTGCTATCCGACCTTTTAATTTACAACCAGTCCGCTTTCCATCGTAGACCCTCCCTGCCGCGTAGCGCACCGCCCCGTTGTTTGTAACCGACGACTCGAAACGTCTAGAAACTTACCGTTTAGCTTGGCCAGGGTTTTATTTATCATTATTTCATTTTTTTAGAACAATTTAATAATTTGAACTAATCTACAACTGGTTTTCACTTAAATTTAAATTTCATATACATGCAAAATACAACAAAATTGTTTAAATAAATAATTAATATGAACTAACAATCAAAATAATTTATTTATAACAAATAAGCAAAATGGCACCAAACGAGGTTATTAAACAAAAATTAAACAAAACTCATACATAACAATGTAGTATGTATTTGCGTAATTTTTGCATAGACATTTTTGACACATGTAAACATTATACGTATAAACAAACAACAGGCATCGAAAAAACAAATTGTGAACCTGGAACTGCGGTTTGTTAACACTAAAAAAATTACAAAATAAATAGAAGTAAAGATCAAGCTGGCTCAGTGACCAACGGATTATTTTATTGTGACCGTCAAAGAGTTTGGTCACACTCCAGACGTCATTTTGAAGGCGACTTGCAGTTTCTGTAGAGCAGCCTTAATCACAAAATAAAATTGTATACCAGTGTTTCTGAAGTGAATGGTGCTAATGCGGCAGAGAAATCTAAAAAAAAATTAAATTTAAATTTTGAATCTATCCCGAGCATCGCCGGGAACGTTCAACTATTTATTGATTTTGATATGATTGATTATATTCAATGAATCGGTTTCGAACTACCGCGAGTGTATTAGAAGTAATTGATTGTTCGGAAAATTTAAACAGTTTACATTGTTTGCCTTTTTTTATTTTAGGATAATTGCAAAGTGTGTATCAATATCACAAAATTGCATGTTTTTGAGTTCAGGAACAAGGAGAATAAATATAATTTTCATTTTTTATTCTTTCTTCAGTTAATCAGGGTGTACAATTTTTCTTGAAACGGCACAGAAATTTTATAGTTTTATATTCAATTTTTAAATAAATTTGAAATTTCAAATTCGATCTTAACCGTTTTGTCTGCAAAGCCTACAACTATTCACTGGGCTTGCGTGTTTGGAGTGTGTAACTGCATAAATCTAGTTTATATATAAAAAAATCCGCTTTGTTTCAATCGTGTAGGTCATTCGCATATCCAGGTGCGACAGCCGAAGTGGTGAGGTGTCTCTAATTATTAATACAGCGCTATTTCGAACTTATTCACACCAAGCCGCTGTGCAATGTCCGGGACAGTGCCGTGTTGTCGCCGTGAAAATGAAAAAATATCGTTGCCGACGATATTTTCTGCGTCCCGGAGAGTGCATGGCAGCAACTTGCGATGATGTGACTATGTGGCAGTGAAATATTTTCGTTTTTTTTTGCATTCGCGCCACAGCTTGGACACTGCCCGAAAGCAGTGAGAATAGCGCTTAACTCTGTTATTGTAATTCGCATATAACTTTATATAAACAACCCATAGGTGAATAGGTATGACAAGAGTGAATAGATAAAGGGGACTGAAGCAAGAAAATCCAAACGGACCGTCAAACGCTGACGGTACACGAGCAAAGTGAATAAACTTTACTACCACGCTAGACTTGTTAGCAAGGGTATTGTAATCACTAAAAAAAAGTTAACAATAATTTGAGTTTTTATTCTTTTTGTTTATTTTGATCATTCTATCATTTAAAAGAGCGTACAATAGATTGATTTGAATTTTATTCTGTTTGTTCATTTAATTGAATCATTTCCTGGTAACAACAGGATATGTGTATGAACGCAGCGTTCCAATTGTGTAGACTTGCTTGCCCGATCGATGTTGCAATCGCTGAATTTTTCGTATCAGTCTAGGAAGTAAAATTAAGGAAAAAATAAACAATTGTTCTCATTACGGAAACTTCGAAATTTTACCAAGGTTCTCCCGCTGGAGCAATTTTACCTATCCGTTTCAATATTTCTGAGCCTTCCAGTTGATCATTGGATCATGTTGTAATAGTTGTTCCTAGAGTTTCCACGAAACTGCTTGGAGGCAACAGTTCGGCAGCAGTCCCAGCAGCAGTAGTAATAGTCCCAGCAGCAACAGTGGTCCCAACAGCAGCAGTAGTCCAGCAACAGCAGTTTCTGGATTAGGATTTACTCTGGTCAAATTAAAAAAAAAACACACACACAAAGTAAGACAAACCTTCTTCATGTTCTCGTGCTGGTATGTTTCACTCAAGTTCGGCATTGGAAGCTTCAAGCGCACCCGGTATAGACCTCAGCTTCCTGTGACTACGGCCGCGTACAGATTCCGCTCGTAATTAACATGAAGCTACTCAAAATGACAAAAAAAATACATTTTATTCATCACTTGCAATTATTTTCTTGTTTACCTACATTGCAAAGTCGGGTGTCTCCGGTAGTAAAATAGTCTGCTGGAAGACAGTGAAAGTCAATTCACAGCTTTGCAAGAATCCGTGTGATTCCTTGGAAACTGCAGCGTATCGCCAAAGTGTTTATCTCCAAACGAAGTGCATTGTGAAGAAGTGACCATTGTATCGTCGGATAACGACACAACTCAAAATTTTGAATATTTATTGTCGTAAACTATCATCTCACAAAGAATCTAGCAAAGCTGTGTCCATTTTGCTCCACTAACCAGTACAGAAGCTTATGGGACCACATTTCCCATGTTTTTCCCGAAACAAGTAGGTTGGCTGATCGTACTCACCTGTCTCATTGTTTTTCATTGGACCCTAGGAATGAATGCAAGATTTTTCTAAAACTTTTTAACTAAAATCGTGCGCCCTTTGGGTCAGTTTTATTGATGATAGGAAATTATTTTCGTTAAGAGAAAGTCACACAAAGGTATAATAGAATTTAGAGTAAAGGAAAGGTAATTGATGGGGGAGCCTGAGAATAAACCCATGGTTGATTCTTATTGATATCGACTGACAAAGCAGACTCTGTAACCTTGCGGTCACGCAGCTTCCGTCTTAAAAGGTTATGCACTTGTGCTCGCGATAAAAAAATATTTTTGTTGGTGAAGACAAACGAAATATTTTAAAAAAGTTAATGCACATTTATTCACGCATATCATGTGAAATTTTCAAAAAAAAAAAAAAAAAACACTACAGTCATTGTACCAAAACATAATTTTTCCAACGTCTCTCGCGGTGAGCATGTTACAGAAAGAACTTCTTATCAGAAACACAAAAAGAAAACATAAAACAAAAAAAACGAACAAATCCTGTAAGTTGTACCTTTGCGCTGTACATGAATGGTGGGTTTTGCATGCTTTTTTTCAGAAATGGTGATCGTTTTACTAAAAAGTTTCGTTATTTAAGGGAAAATTTTCGGTAGGAAAAAATGTAGCTTTAAATTGAAATTCCTTCATTCCCGAGCATGCTATTATTGTTATGAACAAGCCTGTCTAAAATTCAGGCTGATCGAGTTAATGGTTCTTGACGCGCTTGCTATAGTTGTCAAAGTGTATCTACTGCTCAGACGTTTATGATTTTTTGAGAAAAGATACTTTAGTCGAAAAAATGCGAATATTTTAATTGCTTTATCTAAAGGTACATATTAGGGTGGGGAAAAATGATCGATCTTCCAGAACCAAGTTTGTTTGGTTTCTCTTGGGGCTCCAAACAACCCTAAACTTACATGTAGTCGATTGGTTTTGTCTCCGCTTGGCGCATTGCATTTCAAATTTGTATGAAAATTTGTATGGGAAACCCAACTTTCTTGCATTTACCTTTCTAGAGAGCTCAATAATACTCTAATAATGCACTACATGATGTTAAAGTATAGTATTTTAGATGCCTAAAGCAGGTATTAGACGAAGCAAATATTTGCTATTTTTGGTACGATTTTTATTTGCACAAAATAAAATCTGTATTGAAAAATAGCAAATATTTGCTTCGTCTAATACCTGCTTAACAACTTTGCAAAAGACACTGAAGAGCTAGGATGTCTCTAAAAAGAGCTATAGCTGTTCAAAGTTGAATATGGCGATTTAAATGCAGAAAATCTTGTTTTCTGCCAACATTACCAATGTACCGGCGTCAGTAGGATTCCCATCAGAAGTAACCTATCGTCACGAGTTTGCACACTTAGCAAAACAAATTTAGGTCAATATTCTAGGCGTAGAAAGAATCTACAACGTGTTTCAAAGGATACTTCTGATGGAAATCTGACTGACGCCGGTACAATGGCAGTGTTAGCAGAAAACATGGTTTGCAACATAAATTTCTACATACTCAACTTTGAACAGCTCTATTATTTTTTGGGACACCCTAGCTCTTTAGTGTCTTCGGCCAAGTTGTTAGGCATCAAAAAACCTACCATTTGAAGTCATGAAACCTATCGTTTGAGCCATTTTGAGCTCTTTAGATTGGAAAATGCATAAAAGTTGGTTTTTCCATACAAATCTCCATATAAATTTGAAATGCAATGCGCCAAGCAGAGACAAAATCAATCGACTTCCGATAAATTTAGGATTGTTTGGGGCCCCAAATAGAACAAAACAAACTTGGTTCTGGCTTTCTGCTATCAAGTTTCGTTTTTTCCATATATCGATTCCCCACCCTAGTACATATCCTTCCATAAAATACAATAAGTATTTCGATTGTTTCAAATAACACAAGTGTATAAATACCGATGAATTTAGAATTGTTAAAAGCCATATGGTGAGCGCATACTTTACTTTCACTGATAAGTGGCTGTATCTGTTTTGACAATGCAAAAAGCGATAATTCACATAATTATTTTATATAATTTAATTATTATATTTGCCCAGTGGAAGTTACTTCGATGTATCCAAACATTGAGCAATTTCGGATAGGTATTATGTAACATTGGTTTACCAACAATAAAAAGTAAAAAGAGTAAAAAGTTTTGAAGCACTGTTTTCAGACACTCTGTCTTTTGAAAGATTTCAAATTAATTTTGAAACGATGTAAAACGAGCTTACCATTGCACAGTGGTTCAATAAGGCAAAAAGTGGAACTTAATTCCATAGCGCCTTTCATCTTCATCCTAGCTTAAAAGTGTCTTCGGAACAATTATTTGTATGAATGACCATAATCGCAAATTGTCAAAAAGTATGAAAAAGTTACTACACTAAAAATAAAAAAATTAACTTTTTTGTGTTAAGAGATAAAAGAATAGTTTATTCAGGAAAGTTGTAGAAAATTTAAGAATATGAAACTTTGTTGAACAAATGAAAAACCTATCTTTTTTCGGTACAAAGTTATAAAGTGTATTACATGGAACTTACTTAAAACTTAGTTTTTTGTACTTAACTTTTGTTAGTTGCATTTTACACGAAAGTGTTGTTCATAGGAATTGTTAGGGCACATATAACACACATTTTTGTCAAAGACCGTATATCTCCAGGACTTTTCCTTATAAAGTTATATCATAATTTACCTTATTTATTCGATAATTTCAACAACGTATAGGTTAAAAAGGGGCAAGTGGAATCATGATGTCAATACTTTTCCTTAAGGTTAAGCTGAAGTACTATAAACTCCTTTAGGTTCCATTTGTCCCAATTCACCTATATAAGAGTACGGCTTAACACAAAAAATACTAACTTTCTTGTGTTAAGAGAAAGAGGAATGATTTATTCGGCAAAGTTTTATAACGTGAAAAAATATCAAACTTTGCTGAACAAATGAAAAGCCTATCTTCATTAGGTACAGAGTTACAGAGTATATTCTATAAAAGTTACTTAAAAGTAAATTTTTTGCACTTAACTTTTGTTAGTTACATTTAACAAGAAAACGTAATTATAGAGAAGCATTTGGACATACAAAACACACGTTTTTGTTGAAGGCCACACATCTCCGGAACTTATTCTTACAAAGTTGTAGCACATTTCAGCATATTTTTTCGATAACTTTAACAACGTATAGAATAAAGATCAATCCACCTAGGGTTGGGACGGATGGAACTAATAACAGTTTTGAGCACTCGAGCTAAACTTCGAGAAAAAGTATTGGCATCATGATTCTGATTGCCCCTTTTCACTTTATACGTTCTTAAAGATATCGAAAAAATAAGTTAAAACATACTATAACTTTGCAAGGAAAAGTCCTGGAGATGTGTGGCCTTCAGGTGTGTTTTGTATGTCCAAATGCTTCTCTAGAATAACGTTTTCTTGTAAAATGTAACTAACAAAAGTTAAGTGCAAAAAATTAACTTTTGAGTAACTTTTACAGAAAATTCTCTGTAACTTTGTATTGAAAAAAAGATAGGATTTTCATTTGTTCATCAAAGTTTCATATTTTTGAATTTTCTACAATTTTGCTGAATAAACTATTCTTCTATATCTTATTTTTTCTATTTTAAGTATAGAAAACTTTTCATTTTTTTTGACAATTTGCGATTATGCGGGTCATTTATGCAAACAATTGTTCCGAAGACACTTTCAAGCCAGGATGAAGGTGAGAGGCGCTATGGAATTAAGTTCCACTTTTTGCCTTATTGGACCATTGTGCATTGGGGTCAGTTCCAACAAAATACTCTCAATCAGAACTTGGACATGCAAAACGTATTGAAAACAATACTGATTACGAATTTCTTCAGGTTTAAAAATTGTTTTCTGCAAGCTATTAGAATTTTTTTAAAGGAAAACATTCCATCACATGGCGAATTCCTGATTTTCACGTGGAATGGTTCGCTTTCCATGAATGTAACCGATTGAACTGAACTCTATCATTATTAATGGTAAAATCGTGTGTGATACTTCAAACAACAGTGTGGCCACCCGCTGTTTATTGAAGTATTATATACGATTTTACAATTAATAATCATAGAATTCAGTTTTCTTCACAACTCTGTTAGTTAAGGGGTTATATACCTTTTTGGTTTGCTAAAAACCGAAAAAAATTTTATTGCATTATCTTCAAATACAACATCTTGAGAACATTTTCATAAAGATCTGAGCAATAGGAAGAAAGTTAGAGCGATTTGCAGCGCGCCTCGCCACGGCCGCATAAGCGAAACTTGTAACTTTATACGCGTTTTTATCTCGGAATGATGTTTGTCAAAAAATGACTTTGCCGTAATCCTGATTGCGGGAAAGCTACTGAACCGATTTCCTTCATTTTTTTTTAAATTTTCGTTATTGAATTTGCCGGTCCTTGAACGATCGCTTTTTGAAACAAACAGTTACATTTTCTGCAAAAAAAATTAATGCGCTCAAAACGTGCATTTTTTGGGATAAACGTTCCCGTTTGCCCTGAAAAAAAAAATACTCATTAAAGCGATCGTTCAAGGACCCGGCACACTTCTAAACTAATGAAATAATATGAGTTTTTTAATTTCGGTTGACCCCATGAATCTCTATCAGGATCACCACAAGCCACTGCAAAAAAATAGTGTTTCGGGAAAATGGCCATTACTCCAGTAATAATTGGTGTATCTCAAAATAAAACGTATTTTGTTGTTGTTGATACCACTTTGATACAATGAAAATGGTGCTATGCACTTAAAAATAAATTCAAACTTCCCACATTTTTCTCGACCAAAAAGGTATATAACCCCTTAAGGCATTTTTAACATTCGCGAAATTGTGAAGGGTATGGGACTACTTCAGCAGCGGTTTTCTTCGTTTGGTTTTTATATAGCATTCTAATTCAAAACCTGCCGTAGAGAGACCTGTATCGATGTGACGCAATTCCTTTTTTTCTATTTCGTGTTCATCATTTTTACTGGGTTTTATTAACATATTTTGATGTACGTAAAAGGATAATCATACGTCGAAATGACTCCCGACTTAAAATATTACAGAAAGCGAGCAGTCAAAATGACGCAGACTATCTTTCTAGGACGCAACTTTGAATGACAATTTGCGAGTAATTTTTTTTCTAACATTCATACTTTGCAACAAAGAAACGGGCAACCGATTAAATCGACCATGTTTTAAAAATAAGTTAAAGAATAATCAGAAACTAAATAGAGTGCTCTACTAGTGATTAAAAATATTTTAACAGTCAACACGGTTTATTTGATTGAGTGTCTTTGGCAAAGTTATAGTTGTAGATAATTATGTTGTCTTTCGAAAAAAATAACTGTGAAAAAAATTACAAAATAAATTGTTGGTTCTGTTTTTCAAACCAGTAGAATTTTTTTTCTTTAATTTCTACATGATCGGACAGTCCGCAATATTAAGGGAATCTTTTTCATTTAAAAAAAAAAGCAGATTATTTATGAAATGAGCTGTTTTACATAATTAATTTTTGATTGTTAAATTTAAATATTTATATATTTAATATGTTTAAAACAAAAAAATTTTTCCAGAGAATATTTTTTTGGAAAGACAAAACTATTATCACCCGCTTTTAAAAATTTTAATATCCGTAAGTCGCTTGTCGTGCGAGGGAAACGTAGCTTCCAAAAAACGCGTAAGTTTCAAAATCCGCGAGAAAATACCGAGTAAATTCTGAAATCCACGTGAAAAAATTTTACTTGTTTGAATTTTTTAATCATGTTTAAAAATTAAAAAGCAATGTTATTTCCATCTGCGAATGAACATGAATATCAGAAAAAATTACCAAAAACCATTTAAAGCTTATCGCGTAAAAAACGACTCTTCTGAGAAATTCGGTTGAAAAACACGTAAATTTCAAAATTCGTGGTACATTTTACAAGTACAGTAAAGTTTTTTTTTACACGATTCTACGTACCGTGCAAAAAAACCGCGTTATTTGGAAAAACGACGTAAAAAAATCGTGTAAAAAACCTGTAAAAAACAGCCTACTATAGTCTGTTACCGTTACTGTTACTCATTGTAACAATTTTACGCGAGGACGAAAAATCGTGCAAAAAAAAACCGCGTTATTTGAGAAACGACGTAAAAAATAGTCGCGTTATTTGGAAAATCGTCGTAAAAAAACGTGTAGAATAAAACCGCTTATAAAACAAAACCGTGTAAAAAAAGACTTCACTGTATTTAGAAGATTTTCCATTTCTTACCAGTCCGTATCCGCCGTGTAAAAAGCGATTTTGCTGATTAAAAAAATGGAACTAATCGGATTAGCACACTGAAAGTAATTTTAAATGTTTCTTATTTTAAACTAATCTAATATTTTTGGAGAATTTAAAATGGCGAAAAACATCATAGTAAATTCGGGACCTGAATTTAGTGGAAAAGATGAACAAAACATATAATTTTTCCCATAAATTTGGCTACAGTTTGAAAAGCTAATCTGTTAAAGCTTATCAAACATATCTGTTCTTCTTATATTTATTTGGATCAGCATTAACACAGGCTTTTTGCTCAAAATAAATTGTGTTTTTATTCGGGTCTTTATTGAAATTTTTAAATTTAAATTTTTAAATTTAAATATTTTTTTTCAATATTGATTATATTGTAGGTAAAAAGACAAAATATGTAATATTAATTTCAAAAACTATGCGCTAATAAGCAAGCAAGTCTGTTGCCAATTGCCGTTTTTCTGCTATTGTGTAAAACTAATATTGAAAAGCTTGAAACACTCGATACTCGCTAGATCAGTTCAAAAGTAAAAAATAATCAAGTTTTAAACCGTCTCTCGTAACCACGTTTATGAGATGCGGCAAAGTCAATGGTACGGAAGCACGCCTCATGCTTGGAAACTTCTGTGTACAAATATGCTGTTGGGGTAAAAGTTTTCAATATTACAGAAAAAAAAATTTGATTTACACAAAAAACTGGACCAAAAAATTTCCAGTTTAGTCGATCAAGTCTATGTTTCGTGAAGCTTTAATGATTAAGGGCATCCCTTTTGAGAATCATGAATCATCATTTTATTCTACAACGAAGTTTTGCAAAATTACAACGATTTATGCAAGTTTTCATTTCCTACAAAGTGCACTGGTTTTAGTACATGCGCTCTTTAATATTTCAAAGCAAATTTTTTTTTTTTTAGTTATACAGCAAATTATAAATTTCGCAACATGTAAATACATATATTTACTTTTCCAGCTAAATATAATGTGTTTACAAAAACGCATTTGCCATTGATTTATAATCAATGTTTTGAAACAAAATTTAATAACAGTTCCCTTAACAGTGGCTAAGAAACAATGTGTCAGTCTAATTTTGGCAAAAAAGATACCTAAAGAAGTGCAGTTAAATTCCACAACAAAACTTTTTTGCATTGTTTCAATTCGATCAACCCGTTTCTAGCAAGCATAGAAGACTTTATAATTTATTTTTACTAAACGCTTGCAAAAAAACTGACAATTTTCGTCCTACACATTGAACAATTAAAAACATTTTTTATTGACTCCACAAGCGGTTTGAAAAAAAAAAACAACCAAAACGGCCGGACATTCATATTATCCTTGTGGTTCGAACTGGTTTTTTGTTTGTTTGTTTTTTTTTTTTTTTTTGCTGAAACACTGACCTGGCAAGTGCAATGGCACTTATTAAAGATGCAGAAGAGTAATCACCAACACCAAACACCAAAACAACACACTTGCTGGTTACCAACCAGCATTCGTTTTTCATCTAGCGCGGATCAATTCCGTTTTAAATTGGCTAGATTTTCCACTTCACTTAAGAATGACATCCACCGCACTTAACTTTCTTGGGCTTTACGTTTTTATTCACATGAAAATAATAAATTTCACACTGCTGCACTGCCCATTCCAGTAAACATATCACCGAAAACAACACCCACCATTAATTAGAAGCCGCATAAACACTTTCGACACTTTTTAACCCGCCGCGACAGTATTTTCTTACTTTAAACACGCGAAAACAAATTTTTAACGCGACACGAAATAATTAAACTTCAATCACAACTCGATTGAAAATAAAAATATGTTTGCGCTACGTTTGCTTTCGATGAGAATAAACAAGAGTTCAATACACACACCAATACAATAAATCGTGCATCTGTTTGCGCGACGTTGCTATCGGTGAGAATAAGGTCTGCGCCAAAGCGAGAAAGACAGAAAAAAACCGAAAGAATATGCCCGCGGCGCCAAAAGAGAAAGACGAAAAAACAGAAATAGAGCGTCCAGCGCACACACCAACACGAGAGATCGTGTATTTCGAGCGAATTTCGTTCAACCCGCATGAATTTTGAGAGAGATGGGTCCGATGGTCCGAATCGCGTTCCATGAAATTCTGACTGGGACGTAGCGCAAACATTTTTTTATTTTCAATCGAGTTGTGATTGAAGTTTAATTATTTCGTGTTGCGTTAAAAATTCGCGTGTTTAAAGTAAGAAAATACAGTCGCGGCAGGTTAAAAAGTGTCGAAAGTGTTTATGCGGCTTCTAATTAATGGTGGGTGTTGTTTTCGGTGAAATGTTTACTGGAATGGGCAGTGCAGCAGTGTGAAATTTATTATTTTCATGTGAATAAAAACGTAAAGCCCAAGAAAGTTAAGTGCGGTGGATGTCATTCTTAAGTGAAGTGGAAAATCTAGCCAATTTAAAACGGAATTGATCCGCGCTAGATGAAAAACGAATGCTGGTTGGTAACCAGCAAGTGTGTTGTTTTGGTGTTTGGTGTTGGTGATTACTCTTCTGCATCTTTAATAAGTGCCATTGCACTTGCCAGGTCAGTGTTTCAGCAAAAAAAAAAAAAAAAAAACAAACAAACAAAAAAACAGTTCGAACCACAAGGATAATATGAATGTCCGGCCGTTTTGGTTGTTTTTTTTTATAATTTGCTGTATAACTAAAAAAAAAATTAATTTGCTTTGAAATATTAAAGAGCGCATGTACTAAAACCAGTGCACTTTGTAAGAAATGAAAACTTGCATAAATCGTTGTAATTTTGCAAAACTTCGTTGTAGAATAAAATGATGATTCATGATTCTCAAAAGGGATGCCCTTAATCATTAAAGCTTCACGAAACATAGACTTGATCGACTAAACTGGAAATTTTTTGGTCCTGTTTTTTGTGTAAATCAAATTTTTTTTCTGTAATATTGAAAACTTTTACCCCAACAGCATATTTGTACACAGAAGTTTCCAAGCATGAGGCGTGCTTCCGTACCATTGACTTTGCCGCATCTCATGAACGTGGTTACGAGAGACGGTTTAAAACTTGATTATTTTTTACTTTTGAACTGATCTAGCGAGTATCGAGTGTTTCAAGCTTTTCAATATTAGTTTTACACAATAGCAGTTGAGAAAAACGGCAATTGGCAACAGACTTGCTTGTTTATTAGCGCATAGTTTTTGAAATTAATATTACACATTTTGTCTTTTTACCTACAATATAATCAATATTGAAAAAAAATATTTAAATTTAAAAATTTAAATTTAAAAATTTCATTAAAGACCCGAATAAAAACACAATTTATTTTGAGCAAAAAGCCTGTGTTAATGCTGATCCAAATAAATATAAAAAGAACAGATATGTTTGATAAGCTTTGACAGATTAGCTTTTCAAACTGTAGCCAAATTTATGGGAAAAATTATATGTTTTGTTCATCTTTTCCACTAAATTCAGGTCCCGAATTTACTATGATGTTTTTCGCCATTTTAAATTTTCCAAAAATATTAGATTAGTTTAAAATAAGAAACATTTAAAATTACTTTCAGTGTGCTAATCCGATTAGTTCCATTTTTTTAATCAGCAAAATCGCTTTTTACACGGCGGATACGGACTGGTAAGAAATGGAAAATCTTCTAAATACAGTGAAGTCTTTTTTTACACGGTTTTGTTTTAAACGTTTTTTTTTATAAGCGGTTTTATTCTACACGTTTTTTTACGACGATTTTCCAAATAACGCGACTTTTTTTTACGTCGTTTCTCAAATAACGCGGTTTTTTTTTGCACGATTTTTCGTCTTCGCGTAAAATTGTTACAATGAGTAACTGTAACGGTAACAGACTATAGTAGGCTGTTTTTTACAGGTTTTTTACACGATTTTTTTACGTCGTTTTTCCAAATAACGCGGTTTTTTTGCACGGTACGTAGAATCGTGTAAAAAAAAACTTTACTGTACTTGTAAAATGTACCACGAATTTTGAAATTTACGTGTTTTTCACCCGAATTTCTCAGAAGAGTCGTTTTTTACGCGATAAGTTTTAAATGGTTTTTGGTATTTTTTTCTGATATTCATGTTCATTCGCAGATGGAAATAACATTGCTTTTTAATTTTTAAACATGATTAAAAAATTCAAACAAGTAAAATTTTTTCACGTGGATTTCAGAATTTACTCGGTATTTTCTCGCGGATTTTGAAACTTACGCGTTTTTTGGAAGCTACGTTTCCCTCGCACGACAAGCGACTTACGGATATTAAAATTTTTAAAAGCGGTCTTCTTGAAGCAAAATTTTAACAACCGATTGGACTCAATTTTGTTTTTAGGGCTATTACATAACAGAAACGCGTTTTTATTTCAGTCGATTTTACCAAATTTTTCAAAAAAAATTAAATGTTTGTTGTTTTTTGAAAATGAAAACGGAAGTGTTTAGGAAACTCTTTTGTGCAAGCGTAGAATACTCTTCTGGAAGTTTCAAACTTTGCATAGACGTTTCTTTGGGCAGAAGACGTAATTTTGTGCTATTGATTCAATTTTTTGAAACACGACTCTTTTTTGAAAGCTATTGAAAAATGTTATATTGAAAAGGCATTGATGATTATAAATATTTTAGAGATAAAACAGTTTGTTTGATCGGTGTGACGTCTTCGGTAGAGTTGTTGATAATAGTTTTGTCTTTCCAAAAAAATATTCTCTGGAAAATTTTTTTTGTTTTAAACATATTAAATATATAAATATTTAAATTTAACAATCAAAAATTAATTATGTAAAACAGCTCATTTCATAAATAATCTGCTTTTTTTTAAATGAAAAAGATTCCCTAAATATTGCGGACTGTCCGATCATGTAGAAATTAAAGAAAAAAAATTCTACTGGTTTGAAAAACAGAACCAACAATTTATTTTGTAATTTTTTTTTCAAAGTTATTTTTTTCGAAAGACAACATAATTATCTACAACTATAACTTTGCCAAAGACACTCAATCAAATAAACCGTGTTGACTGTTAAAATATTTTTAATCACTAGTAGAGCACTCTATTTAGTTTCTGATTATTCTTTAACTTATTTTTAAAACATGGTCGATTTAATCGGTTGCCCGTTTCTTTGTTGCAAAGTATGAATGTTAGAAAAAAAAATTACTCGCAAATTGTCATTCAAAGTTGCGTCCTAGAAAGATAGTCTGCGTCATTTTGACTGCTCGCTTTCTGTAATATTGCCCACATACATTTTCAATTATTTTAAGTCGGGAGTCATTTCGACGTATGATTATCCTTTTACGTACATCAAAATATGTTAATAAAACCCAGTAAAAATGAGGAACACGAAATAGAAAAAAAGGAATTGCGTCACATCGATACAGGTCTCTCTACGGCAGGTTTTGAATTAGAATGCTATATAAAAACCAAACGAAGAAAACCGCTGCTGAAGTAGTCCCATACCCTTCACAATTTCGCGAATGTTAAAAATGCCTTAAGGGGTTATATACCTTTTTGGTCGAGAAAAATGTGGGAAGTTTGAATTTATTTTTAAGTGCATAGCACCATTTTCATTGTATCAAAGTGGTATTTTTCTGAAAGTACAATTTATCAACAACAACAAAATACGTTTTATTTTGAGATATACCAATTATTACTGGAGTAATGGCCATTTCCCCGAAACACTATTTTTTTGCATAGGCTTGCGGTGATCCTGATAGAGATTCATGGGGTCAACCGAAATTAAAAAACTCATATTATTTCATTAGTTTAGAAGTGTGCCGGGTCCTTGAACGATCGCTTTAATGAGTATTTTTTTTTTCAGGGCAAACGGGAACGTTTATCCCAAAAAATGCACGTTTTGAGCGCATTAATTTTTTTTGCAGAAAATGTAACTGTTTGTTTCAAAAAGCGATCGTTCAAGGACCGGCAAATTCAATAACGAAAATTTAAAAAAAAATGAAGGAAATCGGTTCAGTAGCTTTCCCGCAATCAGGATTACGGCAAAGTCATTTTTTGACAAACATCATTCCGAGATAAAAACGCGTATAAAGTTACAAGTTTCGCTTATGCGGCCGTGGCGAGGCGCGCTGCAAATCGCTCTAACTTTCTTCCTATTGCTCAGATCTTTATGAAAATGTTCTCAAGATGTTGTATTTGAAGATAATGCAATAAAATTTTTTTCGGTTTTTAGCAAACCAAAAAGGTATATAACCCCTTAACTAACAGAGTTGTGAAGAAAACTGAATTCTATGATTATTAATTGTAAAATCGTATATAATACTTCAATAAACAGCGGGTGGCCACACTGTTGTTTGAAGTATCACACACGATTTTACCATTAATAATGATAGAGTTCAGTTCAATCGGTTACATTCATGGAAAGCGAACAATTCCACGTGAAAATCAGGAATTCGCCATGTGATGGAATGTTTTCCTTTAAAAAAATTCTAATAGCTTGCAGAAAACAATTTTTAAACTTGAAGAAATTCGTAATCAGTATTGTTTTCAATACGTTTTGCATGTCCAAGTTCTGATTTAGAGTATTTTGTTGGAACTGACCCCAATGCACAATGGTCCAATAAGGCAAAAAGTGGAACTTAATTCCATAGCGCCTCTCACCTTCATCCTGGCTTGAAAGTGTCTTCGGAACAATTGTTTGCATAAATGACCCGCATAATCGCAAATTGTCAAAAAAAAAATGAAAAGTTTACTATACTAAAAATAGAAAAAATAAGAGATAGAAGAATAGTTTATTCAGCAAAATTGTAGAAAATTCAAAAATATGAAACTTTGATGAACAAATGAAAATCCTATCTTTTTTTCAATACAAAGTTACAGAGTATTTTCTGTAAAAGTTACTCAAAAGTTAATTTTTTGCACTTAACTTTTGTTAGTTACATTTTACAAGAAAACGTTATTCTAGAGAAGCATTTGGACATACAAAACACACCTGAAGGCCACACATCTCCAGGACTTTTCCTTGCAAAGTTATAGTATGTTTTAGCTTATTTTTTCGATATCTTTAAGAACGTATAAAGTGAAAAGGGGCAATCGGAATCATGATGTCAATACTTTTTCTCGAAGTTTAGCTCGAGTGCTCAAAACTGTTATGAGTTCCATCCGTCCCAACCCTAGGTGGATTGATCTTTATTCTATACGTTGTTAAAGTTATCGAAAAAATATGCTGAAATGTGCTACAACTTTGTAAGGATAAGTTCCGGAGATGTGTGGCCTTCAACAAAAATCACAGGAGGGTTGTGAGCAAAGCCACGACCGCAAGGTTGAAGTAGAATACTTTTACACAGCTCTACTTACGGCTGTAAATTAACCTACGGCCGGCGTATCGGTTCGCGCCGCTTATCGCGTTTAGCCTGGCAGAGGCCTAACGCGCACGGCCAACACAATAGAAAGGTGTTTTCACATTGAAAATTAGACACGGCTTTACTGGAGTAAGTGTTGGCAAATGCATCTACCGCTAATACCGCCGCTATCGTACGAAAAATGACGCGCGTCTAAGAACACCCGAATTGTTTCGCCGTGCCGCTTTCATTTACTTCCTTATTACATCGGTCTTAGGGAAGTACCGACTGCACCTACCGCTGAGGCTGTTACCATACTGCTACTGGTACCCAAAGCTATTAACTCTTCGAATTAAGTGTTTTATTTGCCCTCAAAAGAACAATTATTCAATTCCATATCGGATATGATGCAATCGCATCTCTGTAATATTACCGACAGTAATGTTCTTCTAAACAAAATGATCCTACTTTTCCATTAGAGGAAGTGCCGGCTGATGTACCGCAAAAATCTCGCCCGATCGCTCGCGTTGGCGTTTAGCCTGGCAGAGGCCTGAGACGTGGTGACCAACCACAGGGCAAGGGATTTGTTTAATTTGAAGGCAGCCACAGGCGCAACCCGCTGCTATCCTCTGTTACTGCTGAGTGCTGATATCTGCTGTCAACGTTGTGGACGGTCCATCCAGTTCACCTTCCGACTAATGAATGTAGCTAGTTTTCCCAGAAACACTCTTTTATAGCCGAAGGGTGCTACGTAATAGACCACGCCTTTCAGTTCAGGTTTACCATTTCCTTATGTTCTTAAGACGAATTATTCCACAATTCGCATTTGATTTTTGTATCCAGCGAATTGACACCGATGGTGCTCTCACACACGCAACGGTTTTAACCCGTATCTTATTGCGGTTTGTAACATCAAGCGATTTCGCTTGCTCGCTGTTGCATCATGTTGCAACTTGGCAGCTGGGAGACGACGAAATTCTGTTTATGCTGATTGATTGAATCGACTTCATATTAGTTCTGCATAGTCGAACTAACTGTCTTTGTGAATGCGGTCTAACAGGGCAGTTTGTTATTTAATGTCGGTTATGCTGATCGCAGCCTTTGCGCTGCCCCTACAGTGGGGGGTTTACTAAATAAAGTAAAAATTAGACATCAACAACAGAATTTGGTTGCATCCCGCACAAAATGTCTGCTTGTGTTGATGCCAGAAAATTATTAACCTTCAATTATTTTTTTTTATTTGCCTTGAAAAAAAGCATTTTGCGGTTCAAAATCGGTTGCTAATTACAACCTTTGAGCTGCCCTAACATTGGGGGAATTAAGATACACGGACAACATGCACTGTGGAAGCTATTTCACATTCAGTAAATTCGACGGGTGCGACAGATTTAAATTGCTAGGATGCAACACAGAATGCTTGCTTGCGTTGACAAAAATTATTAACTTTCAATGACTTGTTTATTTGTCTTAAAAAAGGCATTTTGATTTCCAAAATTGGATTTCCTGATGGCAATCTTCATGCTGCCCCAACACGGGGGGAATAATGGCTGTCTGGCGAAACACGCTGAGAAAAACCGCGCTGCTCCTGAGACGTGGTGACCAACCACAGGTCTAGTGCTGCTGCTAAGAAAGGACGACTGCTGTTGTCGCTGTCTAGAACTATTATGAGCGGCTCCGGCTGAAACAGGCTCTTATATAGGCCAAATAGCATGTTTTCACTTGCAAGGTATATGATTCTGTCGACCGTGCTTGGGAAGCAAGCATATAACGACCAATCAGAGGTCGAATTTTTCGTTTTGACAAGGCTTGACTATTTTCAATAGTACAATAGTGTGAATAATAAAATTACAATTATCTTATTTTGGGAAGAATCTTAGAAGATTTTCCAATCTATTGCTGCAAGAACGAAGGAAATCCATCGAATACTAACCGATTTATTAGCATTTGAAATTGGACATATTTTTCACTTTTTCCGGTTTTAGATTTTCATTTCACATCCCTATGTAGCCGAACTTCCTGAGAGAAGTATTCTACTTCAAAACCGTGTGTTTTGTATGTCCAAATGCTTCTCTATAATTACGTTTTCTTGTTAAATGTAACTAACAAAAGTTAAGTGCAAAAAATTAACTTTTAAGTAACTTTTATAGAATATACTCTGTAACTCTGTACCTTATGAAGATAGGCTTTTCATTTGTTCAGCAAAGTGTGATATTTTTTCACGCTATAAAACTTTGCCGAATAAATCATTCCTCTTTCTCTTAGCACAAGAAAGTTAGTATTTCTTGTGTTAAGCCGTACTCTTATATAGGTGAATTGGGACAAATGGAACCTAAAGGAGTTTATAGTACTTCAGCTTAACCTTAAGGAAAAGTATTGACATCATGATTCCACTTGCCCCTTTTTAACCTATACGTTGTTGAACTTATCGAATAAATAAGGTAAATTATGATATAACTTTATAAGGAAAAGTCCTGGAGATATACGGTCTTTGACAAAAATGTGTGTTATATGTGCCCTAACAATTCCTATGAACAACACTTTCGTGTAAAATGCAACTAACAAAAGTTAAGTACAAAAAACTAAGTTTTAAGTAAGTTCCATGTAATACACTTTATAACTTTGTACCGAAAAAAGATAGGTTTTTCATTTGTTCATCAAAGTTTCATATTCTTAAATTTTCTACAACTTTTCTGAATAAACTATTCTTTTATCTCTTAACACAAAAAAGTTAATTTTTTTATTTTTAGTGTAGTAACTTTTTCATACTTTTTGACAATTTGCGATTATGGTCATTCATACAAATAATTGTTCCGAAGACACTTTTAAGCTAGGATGAAGATGAAAGGCGCTATGGAATTAAGTTCCACTTTTTGCCTTATTGAACCACTGTGCAATGGTAAGCTCGTTTTACATCGTTTCAAAATTAATTTGAAATCTTTCAAAACACAGAGTGTCTGAAAACAGTACTTCAAAACTTTTTACTCTTTTTACTTTTTATCGTTGGTAAACCAATGTTACATAATACCTATCCGAAATTGCTCAATGTTTGGGTACATCGAAGTAACTTCCACTGGGCAAATATAATAATTAAATTATATAAAATAATTATGTGAATTATCGCTTTTTGCATTGTCAAAACAGATACAGCCACTTATCAGTGAAAGTAAAGTATGCGCTCACCATATGGCTTTTAACAATTCTAAATTCATCGGTATTTATACACTTGTGTTATTTGAAACAATCGAAATACTTATTGTATTTTATGGAAGGATATGTACTAGGGTGGGGAATCGATATATGGAAAAAACGAAACTTGATAGCAGAAAGCCAGAACCAAGTTTGTTTTGTTCTATTTGGGGCCCCAAACAATCCTAAATGTATCGGAAGTCGATTGGTTTTGTCTCTGCTTGGCGCATTGCATTTCAAATTTATATGGAGATTTGTATGGAAAAACCAACTTTTATGCATTTTCCAATCTAAAGAGCTCAAAATGGCTCAAACGATAGGTTTCATGACTTCAAATGGTAGGTTTTTTGATGCCTAACAACTTGGCCGAAGACACTAAAGAGCTAGGGTGTCCCAAAAAATACTAGAGCTGTTCGAAGTTGAGTATGTAGAAATTTATGTTGCAAACCATGTTTTCTGCTAACACTGCCATTGTACCGGCGTCAGTCAGATTTCCATCAGAAGTAACCTTTGAAACACGTTGTAGATTCTTTCTACGCCTAGAATATTGACCTAAATTTGTTTTGCTAAGTGTACAAACTCGTGACGATAGGTTACTTCTGATGGGAATCCTACTGACGCCGGTACATTGGTAATGTTGGCAGAAAACAAGATTTTCTGCATTTAAATCGCCATATTCAACTTTGAACAGCTATAGCTCCTTTTAGAGACATCCTAGCTCTTCAGTGTCTTTTGCAAAGTTGTTAAGCAGGTATTAGACGAAGCAAATATTTGCTATTTTTCAATACAGATTATATTTTGTTTTTGTGTTTCTGATAAGAAGTTCTTTCTGTAACATGCTCACCGCGAGAGACGTTGGAAAAATTATGTTTTGGTACAATGACTGTAGTGCTTTTTTTTTTTTTGAAAATTTCACATGATATGCGTGAATAAATGTGCATTAACTTTTCTAAAATATTTCGTTTGTCTACACCAACAAAAATATTTTTTTATCGCGAGCACAAGTGCATAACCTTTTAAGACGGAAGCTGCGTGGCCGCAAGGTTACAGAGTCTGCTTTGTCAGTCGATATCAATAAGAATTAACCATGGGTTTATTCTCAGGCTCCCCCATCAATTACCTTTCCTTTACTCTAAATTCTATTATACCTTTGTGTGACTTCCCTATCATCAATAAAACTGACCCAAAGGGCGCACGATTTTAGCTGAAAAGTATTGCAGTTTTAGAAAAATCTTGCATTCATTCCTAGGGTCCAATGAAAAACAATGAGACAGGTGAGTACGATCAGCCAACCTACTTGTTTCGGGAAAAACATGGGAAATGTGGTCCCATTAGCTTCTGTACTGGTTAGTGGAGCAAAATGGACACAGCTTTGCTAGATGCTTTGTGAGATGATAGTTTACGACAATAAATATTCAAAATTTTGAGTTGTATCGTTATCCGACGATACAATGGTCACTTCTTCACAATGCACTTCGTTTGGAGATAAACACTTTGGCGATACGCTGCAGTTTCCAAGGAATCACACGGATTCTTGCAAAGCTGTGAATTGACTTTCACTGTCTTCCAGCAGACTATTTTACTACCGGAGACACCCGACTTTGCGATGTAAGTAAACAAGAAAATAATTGCAAGTGATGAATAAAATGTATTTTTTTTGTCATTTTGAGTAGCTTCATGTTAATTACGAGCGGAATCTGTACGCGGCCGTAGTCACAGGAAGCTGAGGTCTATACCGGGTGCGCTTGAAGCTTCCAATGCCGAACTTGAGTGAAACATACCAGCACGAGAACATGAAGAAGGTTTGTCTTACTTTGTGTGTGTGTTTTTTTTTTAATTTGACCAGAGTAAATCCTAATCCAGAAACTGCTGTTGCTGGACTACTGCTGCTGTTGGGACTACTGTTGCTGCTGAGACTATTACTACTGCTGCTGGGACTGCTGCCGAACTGTTGCCTCCAAGCAGTTTCGTGGAAACTCTAGGAACAACTATTACAACATGATCCAATGATCAACTGGAAGGCTCAGAAATATTGAAACGGATAGGTAAAATTGCTCCAGCGGGAGAACCTTGGTAAAATTTCAAAGTTTCCGTAATGAGAACAATTGTTTATTTTTTCCTTAATTTTACTTCCTAGACTGATACGAAAAATTCAGCGATTGCGACATCGATCGGGCAAGCAAGTCTACACAATTGGAACGCTGCGTTCATACACATATCCTGTTGTTACCAGGAAATGATTCAATTAAATGAACAAACAGAATAAAATTCAAATCAATTTATTGTACGCTCTTTTAAATGATAGAATGATCAAAATAAACAAAAAGAATAAAAACTCAAATTATTGTAAACTTTTTTTTAGTGATTACAATACCCTTGCTAACAAGTCTAGCGTGGTAGTAAAGTTTATTCACTTTGCTCGTGTACCGTCAGCGTTTGACGGTCCGTTTGGATTTTCTTGCTTCAGTTCCCTTTATCTATTCACTCTTGTCATACCTATTCACCTATGGGTTGTTTATATAAAGTTATATGCGAATTACAATAACAGAGTTAAGCGCTATTCTCACTGCTTTCGGGCAGTGTCCAAGCTGTGGCGCGAATGCAAAAAAAAACGAAAATATTTCACTGCCACATAGTCACATCATCGCAAGTTGCTGCCATGCACTCTCCGGGACGCAGAAAATATCGTCGGCAACGATATTTTTTTCATTTTCACGGCGACAACACGGCACTGTCCCGGACATTGCACAGCGGCTTGGTGTGAATACGTTCGAAATAGCGCTGTATTAATAATTAGAGACACCTCACCACTTCGGCTGTCGCACCTGGATATGCGAATGACCTACACGATTGAAACAAAGCGGATTTTTTTATATATAAACTAGATTTATGCAGTTACACACTCCAAACACGCAAGCCCAGTGAATAGTTGTAGGCTTTGCAGACAAAACGGTTAAGATCGAATTTGTGAAGATTTTCTTAGCTTCAAAATTTCAAATTTATTTAAAAATTGAATATAAAACTATAAAATTTCTGTGCCGTTTCAAGAAAAATTGTACACCCTGAATAACTGAAGAAAGAATAAAAAATGAAAATTATATTTATTCTCCTTGTTCCTGAACTCAAAAACATGCAACTTTGTGATATTGATACACACTTTTCAATTATCCTAAAATAAAAAAAGGCAAACAATGTAAACTGTTTAAATTTTCCGAACAATCAATTACTTCTAATACACTCGCGGTAGTTCAAAACCGATTCATTGAATATAATCAATCATATCAAAATCAATAAATAGTTGAACGTTCCCGGCGATGCTCGGGATAGATTCAAAATTTAAATTTAATTTTTTTTTAGATTTCTCTGCCGCATTAGCACCATTCACTTCAGAAACACTGGTATACAATTTTATTTTGTGATTAAGGCTGCTCTACAGAAACTGCAAGTCGCCTTCAAAATGACGTCTGGAGTGTGACCAAACTCTTTGACGGTCACAATAAAATAATCCGTTGGTCACTGAGCCAGCTTGATCTTTACTTCTATTTATTTTGTAATTTTTTTAGTGTTAACAAACCGCAGTTCCAGGTTCACAATTTGTTTTTTCGATGCCTGTTGTTTGTTTATACGTATAATGTTTACATGTGTCAAAAATGTCTATGCAAAAATTACGCAAATACATACTACATTGTTATGTATGAGTTTTGTTTAATTTTTGTTTAATAACCTCGTTTGGTGCCATTTTGCTTATTTGTTATAAATAAATTATTTTGATTGTTAGTTCATATTAATTATTTATTTAAACAATTTTGTTGTATTTTGCATGTATATGAAATTTAAATTTAAGTGAAAACCAGTTGTAGATTAGTTCAAAATATTAAATTGTTCTAAAAAAATTAAATAATGATAAATAAAACCCTGGCCAAGCTAAACGGTAAGTTTCTAGACGTTTCGAGTCGTCGGTTACAAACAACGGGGCGGTGCGCTACGCGGCAGGGAGGGTCTACGATGGAAAGCGGACTGGTTGTAAATTAAAAGGTCGGATAGCAAATATGCAGAATTATAACCTTCATTATAACCTGGAGAAGTAAAGTCGCGCGTTGAAGATCCAGTTTCGACGTTTTGGCGGAATAACGCCTTAAGTGTGACCCTTTGTGGCCAAATTGGAAGGCCATTTTGTATGCTAGTTTTGGCGTGGCGTTGAAAGCCAGTTGAATCATCCATAGTGCAACAGTGACACCCTCCGGGTTACCCACCAGCCGATTGTCCATCGACCAACAAGCCGGTGCTACCCTTGTGACCGAGGCAGCCTTGTCCGATACTACAACGCATAGCTGGCCAGAAGACCGGATCCGGCAAGCGAAACCACCGCATCTCTAAGGCAGCAAAGCAGCCACCCAACCAGCCTCTACCCCCTCCTCCCCCCTGTAAGCGGAGTGCCCGACGGGCGTTTAAACGTGAAAAGATATACGCAAGTGAATTAAATTCTTACTAACTCTTCCTTCCCGCTTAAGGCAATTTTAATAAAAAAATTGTATGGTCTCGTAATTTTCAAGCTGTTCTTTGTTAAATCAATTGTGAGTCCTTTTGACTTATTTCCGCTCCATAGTATACGTTTTGTGAATTTCACTCAGTGACCAACGGTATAGGTGGGTTGAAAGTTCGCCCGATTGAGTTTTCTACTGGAGACCCAAGTGACGACCCAAAGCTGGTAAGAAAAAAAAACTAGAAACTAATGAACTGTAACAGGGGATCCACTTTTGAAAGTATTGAAATTATTGGCCAAATACGAGTTTAGGCTATATTCCTGACACCAGCGTCGTCATCTTGGAATTCGAAATTGCTATTGGGAATGATTTCTGGCCTCTGGGCATCATCCTGTTTCTGAGAATACTAAGATTGGATTGTATTTGACCACCTTGGGATGTTCGCCAGAAACCGGAAATAACCATCACAAAATTAAATATGGCAGCTGGAGTTGATATAGGATGACCATTTAGGGTTGTTTTTTATTATTCTTAAGTTTAGGACTAATAATCTGCAAGATCAATCACGATGGCTACAATGTTTGTAGTTACGTATTTGATAAAATAGCTTCCTGTGTCTGACATTGGCGGCACACATTTATTTGTCGTATATTATACCGTTCCAGCAGAAAATCAAAAACAATGACTTGCGACATTATATTTTTTACCTTATGCATAATGCGCATAATGTCGCATCTAGTGCACCATTTAGCGTAAAAAAACACAAAAATTCGAAAATCCACGCAAAAACGCGGAAAAAAACTGATCGGTGCTTAAAATATGGATATTCAAAAACATCACTTCGCATGCAGATTTGAATCAAACGTATTGATGTGATTAAAGTTTATCAATTTTGGGGCTACCAACATTCATAATTTTACATGTCTACGTACTTCTATGAATAATATCTCATTTTTTATTTATCAGATTAAGTTATTTGCAATATATTTCCATATTTTCTTCATTTGTCAGATATTCTCAAATTCCATTGAATATCATCATTATGAATGTTTTATGTAGTGAATAATATCTCAATTTTTATTAATCAGATACCTGTTGTTTCTTCTCAAATGTCTTTCCTAAACATCAACAAACATTTAGTTGAAAAAAAAAATCACATATTGCTTTGAATTTTGATTTAGAGGTAGATTGAGCATTAAAAATGATTAATCGCGAAACTACGTGAAAAATGCGTGAAACATATTTCTCCTCAAATATCTTTCCGAACATTTTAAAATAAAAAAAAAAAATCATCTCAATGAACTTTGATTTAAATTGAGCATAAAAAGACATGATTTTGCATGATAAGCTCAGTTTTTAGTAAAGAAAATACCATAGCTTTCCCACACATGTCGATCCGAAACAATATCAAACATTTTATTATAGAGAAAAAAACAACACATCACCGCTTCAGATTTTGATTTAGAGGTAAATCAAGCATGAAAAGTCATGGTTTGTTATATTTTTCGAAGTCTTGTGAGTTATAACTTTAGTAATCAAACACCTATTATTTCTCCTCAAATGTCTAGTCTGAATATCAATATAAAAGACCACGTGCCATCGCTTTGAATTTCGAATTATAGGGTGAACGTTGAAGGTTGAACGAAAAAAAAGTCAGGTTTTAATTATGTTTAAATGATATCAACTTTTTTATTATTAATAAATCGTCACTGTTTTTGGCACATTTTGCCAAAAGATAAGTACAATGATACACCGTGGCCCAGTGCTGAGTCGAGAAAATTTCCAGCTCGAAAAGTTCCTCGACTCGATCGGGAATCGAACCCGATATCACAACCATGTGGGAGAGCTAGCCGACCGACATCGCTAACCACAGGGCCACGGGGACCACAATCATCATGGTCAAATCATGGTGCTTATTGTGTACCTTGGCGGTAACAGTATCAATAAGATCTGCGTTACGTAATTCTATTTTTATATAGTAGATAAAAATAATTAATCTTGGACCATCTTATATCTTGGACCATCTTTTATCTATTTTTATTATTGAGAAACCTTAAATGTTTTGCAAATTTATTGCTTCGAACTCTACGAAGTTTTTCTTGCAACAAAACGTACATGCCTCTGCTTACTTATATGACTAAAAACGATTTAAAATGATTGTAATTATTGTGCACCTCAGAAACGACGGGAATAATATCAATAAGAACTGCGTTACGTCTTTTCATTTCAATATAGTAGATAAAAAAAATTAATCATGAATCATCGTATAAATGAGGCGCTCTAATTCAGTACTGCGCTATCAAAATAATCAAAACAAAGCTACCTGTACAAGTGTACACCGCCGCTGCTGCGTCACGCCACTATGTATAAATCGCACAGCCCCGTCGCCACGTTTTACATTATGTGAATGATATCACAGTTTTCATTATAGAAAAACCCTAAATGTTTCACAAATATATTGCTTCGAACTCTACGAATGTTTTCTTGCAATAAAACGTACATGTAACTGCTTACTTTCTTGATTTAGAACGATTTAAAATGATGGTAATTATTTTGCACCTCAAAAACTGCGGGAATAATTTTAAAAAAATCTGCGTTACGTAAATCCATCTTTGTATAGTGGATAAAAATAATTAATCATGAACCATCCTATAAATGAAGCACTCTAATCCGATACTGCGCTATCAAAATAATCAAAACAAAGCAACCATCCTATACACATTCATCAAGAACCATCCTATAAATGAAGCACTCTAATCCGATACTGCGCTATCAAAATAATCAAAACAAAGCAACCTGCACATCGCCGTTGTTGCATCGCACACAACGAGGTTTGATTCGCACAGCCCCGCCACCTAGTTTCACATTATGTGAATGATTTCACAATTTTTATTATGAAACCCTAAATGTTTTACAAATATATTGCTTCGAACTCTACAAATATTTTCTTGCAATAAAACGTACATGTCACAGCTTACTTTAATGATAATGAACGAATCAAAATAATTACCATTACCATTGCACCTCAGGAATGGCGGGAATAATATCAATAAAGTCTGCGTTACGGAATTCCATTTTAATATAATAGATAAAAATAATTAATCATGAATCATCGTATGAATGAAGCCCTCTAATTCAATACTGTGCTATCAAAATAATCAAAATAAAGCAACCTGCACATCGCCGTTGTTGCATCGCACACAATGAGGTTTAAATCGTACAGCCTCGCCACCACGTTTTGCGTTATGTGAATGATATCACAATTTTAAGTATTAAAAACCCTAACTTTTTCACAAATATATTGCTTCGACCTCTACGAATATTTTCTTGCAATAAAACGTACATGTCACCGCTTACTTTCTTGATTTAAAACGATTCAAAATGATGGTGCTTATTGTGCACCTCAGAAACGGCGGCAACAATATCCATAAAATCTGCGTTATGTAAATCCATTTTTATATAGTGACTAAAAATAATTATTCATGCACTACCCTATAAATGAAGCGCTCTAATCCAATATCACGCTATCAAAATAATCAAAATAAAGCAACCTGCACATCGCTGTTGTTGCATCGCACACAATGAGGTTTGAATCGCACAGCCCAGCCACCACGTTTTACGTTATGTTAATGATATCACAATTTTTATTATTAACAAACCTTTAATGTTTCACAAATATATTGCTTCGAACTCTACGAATATTTCCTTGCAATAAAACGTACGTGTCACCGCTTACTATCTTGATTTAAAACGATTTAAAATGATGGTGCTTATTGTGCATCTCAGTGCAATAATATCAATGAAATCTGCGTTACGTAAATCCATTTTATAAAGTGGGATTAACATAATTAACCATGCACCATCCTATAAATGAAGCGCTCTAATCCAATACTACGCTATCAAAATAATCAATATAAAGCAACCTGCACATCGCCGTTGTTGCATCGCACACAATGAGGTTTGAATCGCACAGCCCCGCCACCACGTTTTACGTTATGTGAATGATATCACAATTTTTATTATTAAGAAACCCTGAATGTTTCACAAATATATTGTTCCGAACTCTACAAATATTTTATTGCAATAAAACGCACATGTCACCGCTTACTTTCTTGATTTAAAATGATGGTGCTTATTGTGCACCTCAGTAACGGCGGGAATAATATCAATAAAATCTGCGTTACGTAAATCCATTTTTATATAGTGGATAAAAATAATTAATCATGCACCATCCTAAAATAAATGAAGCGCTCTAATCCAAAACCGCGCTATCAAAATAATCAAAACAAAGCAACCTGCACACCGCCGTTGCTGCGTCGCATACAATGAAGATTGAATCGCACACCCCGCCATCGTGATCTCTTTGCGGCAGGAGAAGTTTGGTTGTGTTTGTTTTGACCAAGTCCGCATGCCAGCCGCACCGGACTTGCTTCAAAACAAACACAACTAAACTTCCCTCTCGCCCGCGACGCACGAAGACGAATGAACCCCTAGGAGCGAATGAACCCTGGTCCGACATTTTTGTTGCATTTGAGCACGACATCGGACCGATGTTGAGCGAAATGTCGACCCGTTGTTGGACCGATCTATCGGAGAATCGGACGCGAATTGGTCCGACATCGGCCCGACAATTCTTACTGGGCTATCATCATTTCATTATGGGTTGAGAGGATTCGAGTTTAGTCCCGGCCTGTACACTTCGTGAAGTGCACATATGATGAATAAACGACGATTGCATCATATTCGTTTCGTTTCCATCACTGGTTCTGAAAAGAACCGATTCCATAATCTTCAGTATGAAATTCGTGCTACAGAACGCTGATGATCGTACCGACACCGGTAGTATTGAATATTTTGTTGGCCGCGCATAAAATTCGCTCTCCGATGTGCCCTCCAGCAGCTGTGCCAGCAAAATATCCTGCAGCGTACGATGGTAACTGTTGCTGCCGTATGAAAAATAAAGGTAACATGTTCCGCACTGCCTGGAAGCAGAGATGCCAGATGTTTTTGAAAAATGTCTGCAACTGCTCGAAAAACCGGAAAAATGTGCTCGAAATCTGAAAAAAATCTATCCGTAATCCGAAAAAATTTCGCTCCCGCAGGCAAAAGTCTGTGAAAATCTGCACACATTTTTAGAAAATCTGCGCAAATATAAGGAGACTCTAACAAAAATCTGCAGAAACCGTGGGAAAACTGCAAATATCTGCAAATCAATAAATATCTGCACACGGACTCCAAAAATCTGCGCTTTGCAGACAAATCTGCACATTTGGTATCCCTGCCTGGAAGTTGACTCGTATGCAGCTCTCGTTTCTCAATGTCGCGTACCTCTATACTATACTCCACTCACTGTTGTGTGACAAACTAGACTGAAGCTGAATTTTCTACACGCAGTCTTTTGTATCGAGTTCAGCGTAGATTTTTGACATAAGGACGTGGCCACACAGCTTAGAGAAAGAGGAACAAACCAAAACATCTTCGATACTACTGAGTGATTTTCATAAGCATCAAAAGAAAGTTTTTGCTTTCCCGATGCGAAAATCACTCTGGTTCTTGGGATAACTAATTTTCGTTACTAATATTTGACTGATAACGGTGTTCGAGTGGGCACAAAGAAACAATTAAACCGGAAAATCACTCAATTTAGCAGTGAAAATTCTTGAAATGAGCTTTATATCTTGCTGTGATAAACTATTCATAGGCAACACTACCGTTTATCTTTGGTGCGCCCTGGTCGTTATTGTAAAAATGATTATTGAGAAATAGATGAACATTTCACACTAGGAGTAGTTGTGAAAATTCTCATAACTTTTATCTTCAAGCATTTATAGTTCTAAAAAGAACCGATTCCATAATCTCCAGCTCGAAATGTGTGCTATAGAACGCTGATGATCGCACCACCACCGGTAGTATTGAATATTTTGTTGGCCGCGCATAAAATTTGCTCTCCGCTGTGCCCTCCAGTAGCTGTACCAGCAAAATATCCTGCAGCGTACGATGGTAACTGTTGCTGCCGTATGCCAACATGCTCCGCACTGCCTGGAAGTTGACTCCGTATGCAGCTCTCGTTTCTCAATATCGCGTACCTTTAACAGCTGCACTGCACTCGCTATTGCGTAACAAACTAAACTGAAGCTGAATTTTCTACACGCAGTCTTTTGTATCGAGTTCAGAGTAGATTTTTGCCATTAAGGCGTGGCCACAAAGCTTAGAGAAAAACGAACAAACCAAAACACTTTGTTGTGTTACATAATATTTTACATGTTACATTCTTCGTGTTACATTACGTGTAACATGTTACATATTACGTGTGACATGTACAGAACAAGTGACATGTTACTTATCACATGTAATATGCTACATGTTACGTGTTACATGTTAGTATTACACCGGTTTATGTAAATAGACCACTCTGTTCCGAAACAGAATGGCCATTCTGTTTCGGACGAAATTTCAACACGATATAAATCAGCTTTAAAGTTCGATTTTTCGAAATTTTTTTAATCTCATAACTCCAGCTTCTTGAGTAAATGCGGTTCATGCAAAAAACTCATTTTCAAGAAAAATGGTCTTTAGACCACTCTGTTCCGCAACGGCTCATATGATAAAGATAGCAAATGATAAGTTGTATTTTTTTTTTCATCTTCTGGCACCGTTACAATTATCTGTCTGCTGGGTTTTCTCAGACGTGTAAATTGCCGGACTAAAAAGGAGCATTTTTTTTTTGTATTAATTTGTACAGTGCCTCCACAGTTGTGGGTCAGCTACAATTATGGGTCACTTTTACACATACGTCTATTCTCACGAAACTGAACAATTTTCATTAGCAGTGGTATTTCAAAGATTCAAAGTTGAAAATGTCACTAAAAACTATAATTCTGCTCGGTGCAATGAGTGAAGTGACCCATAATTGTATGTAATGTTACATTTTGCGGTGCACAATTGTGGGTCAGTCCATATCTTGGCTATTTTTATTACTTCTACATGATAATGCATCAAAACTGAACAAAATAACATTATCAAGCTTTTACAGCAATAAAACTACTAATGTAATGTATTTTGACGATTTTAAAGACCAAATGATTTTAAATGCCAAAAGTGAATTATAATTGTGTCTTTTGCTATGTAAGTGATATTTTCCTTCCAAAAATGGCCGACATCGAGTAACCACTTCGAATTTTCAAAAGCACAAGACTCGGAAATACTCATTTCGTTCCCTATGAAAATTCTATTTTATGTTTGCTTCACCACAGCAAACATAAAATAACATTTTCACAGGGAACGCATTAACTGTTTCCGAGTCTTGTGCTTCGAAGTGGTGACTCGAAGTCGGCCATTTTTGGATTCAATGAGGTTTCACCTTAACCGGCGGTCATTCACCAGTCAATGAAAACTATATTATATTGCATACTGTTAAAGCAACTTCAAATAATGAATTATAAATAGTTTATTCGTAGAACATTCTGATTGCAAACCATATTAATGAGGCTCTGCTGCATAGTCGAGGGCAAGGAATCAAGGCGGCTTTAAGTCAATGCTATTCAATTTCAATTGAAGTAAATTAAGAGTGCATACGCTTTGACAAACAAGTTCATGAGTCGCATTTTCATCGGTATTGAGTATAGTTTATTTGACACGGCACAAATACAATTCAATGTTTAACGGCGCCAATTATATCTGGTAGCTTACTTTCTAAAGTATCTTAATAACTAAAAGCAAATTTTTTATCCTCGCTGCCGACTACGAGCTGAAACTAAATCTAACTTAAAGCTAGAATATTTTGTATTAAAAGCACAGGTTTGCTGTTTGATGGTTTTCATTGCCATAGGTAAGCAGCATATTAAATTTGTTCCGCTGCTGGGCCAAGATATTACGGACTGGCATATTGGGTTGTTTCCATCGGGCCTTGAGAGTATCGTGCGGGTCTGATTGCTGTTTCCGGATCCGGGGTCTTAACGTGTTCTTGTCGTTTGGTTGGATGTAGGCGGAAGGGGATAGGACTAAACTGGGGCGTGGATGGATTTCAGGAAAACGTATATAAGGGACATGTAGGATAGGTCACGGCTCGCCAAGACATCACGAACAGGAACAGTCGGCTGCCTACCTTCGGCCTGCAGGGAAGCTATTAATCTAGACCTGGCGTCACGGTGTACAGGGCATGACCAAACAACGTGCTCTATGTCGTGATAACCTTCACCACAGGCACAGATACCACTCTCCCCGAGCCCAACACGACGGAGATGCGCGTCAAATCTATAGTGATTGGACATAAGCCGGGACATCACGCAAATGAAATCCCGACCTACATCCAACCCCTTGAACCACGGGTTCGTCGATACCTTGGGGATTATGGAATGTAACCACCTTACCAGTTCCCCCTTGGTCCAAGAATTTTGCCAACTGATGATCGTATTCTGACGTACAAATGCGAAAAATTCATTAAAGGCAATTGGTCTTACATAAATATCACCGTTTGTTGCGCCCACCTTAGCCAAAGAGTCCGCTTTCTCATTACCCGGTATCGAGCAGTGAGAAGGGACCCACGCTAAGGTAATCTGAGTAGATTTTTCGGATAAAGCACTCAGATGTTCCCGTATTTTCCCCAGGAAATACGGAGAGTGCTTAACATCTTTCATCGATCGGAGAGCCTCAATGGAACTGAGACTGTCCGTAAAGATGAAATAATGGTCCGTGGGCATTTTTTCGATAATCCCTAGGGTGTACTGAATTGCAGCTAATTCTGCGACGTAAACAGAAGCAGGATTATCGAGCTTATGGGAGACGGTTAAATTGTTATTGAAGATACCGAAGCCAGTGGACCCATCAAGAAGTGATCCGTCAGTGTAGTACATATTGTCGCAGTTGATGTTTCGATATTTATTGGAAAAAATTCTAGGGATCTGCTGCACGCGTAAATGATCCGGGATTCCACGAGTTTCTTCTATCATGGATGTATCGAAAAACACAGTAGAATCAGAAGTATTTGATAAGTCGACACGATTTGGAATATTCGAAGAAGGGTTAATATTTTGGGACATGTGATTGAAATACAATGTCATAAAACGGGTTTGAGAATTAAGTTCGATTAACCTTTCAAAATTTTCAATCACGGGACGGTTCAAGACCTCACATTTGATTAGAATACGAGAAGACAGGCTCCAGAAGCGGTTTTTCAATGGTAGTACTCCAGCTAAGATCTCCAAACTCATCGTATGGGTCGACTGCATGCAACCCAAGGCGATACGCAAACAACGATACTGTATTCGCTCCAGTTTGATCAAATGTGTGTTTGCTGCGGAGCGGAAGCAGAAATACCCGTACTCAATAACAGACAGTATCGTTGTTTGGTAAAGCCTTATAAGGTCTCCTGGGTGGGCTCCCCACCATTGTCCGGTTATTGTACGAAGAAAATTCATTTTTTGTTGACATTTTTTCATCAGATATCTCACGTGACAACCCCAGGTGCTTTTAGAGTCGAACCAGACACCAAGATATTTGTGTACCAAAACCTGAGAAATCGTTTTACCCATTAATTGTGTTTGAAGCTGAGCAGGTTCATGCTTCCTAGAAAAAACTACTATCTCAGTCTTCTACGGAGAGAATTCGATACCTAGCTGTAAAGCCCAAGCAGACAAATTGTCCAAGGTATCTTGTAATGGTCCTTGCAAATCGGCAGCTTTGGCTCCTGTAACAGAGATTACACTGTCGTCTGCAAGTTGTCTTATCGTGCATGAATTTGCCAGACATTCGTCGATGTCATTTACATAAAAGTTGTAAAGAAGGGGGCTTAAACATGAGCCCTGGGGAAGACCCATGTAGCTAATGCGAAAAGTTGCCAAATCGCCGTGCGTAAAATGCATGTGCTTTTCGGACAACAAATTGTGCAAAAAATTGTTCAAAATTGGAGAAAATCCTTGTCGGTGAAGTTTACCCGAAAGAATGTCAATAGAAACGGAATCAAAAGCCCCCTTAATGTCCAAGAACGCAGACGCCATTTGTTCTTTGCGAGCATACGCCAGCTGAATATCTGTTGAAAGCAACGCAAGACAATCATTCGTCCCTTTGGCACGGCGGAAGCCAAATTGGGTATCTGATAGTAGACCATTTGATTCGACCCAATGGTCTAAACGACGGAGTATCATTTTTTCCATCAATTTCCGGATACAGGATAGCATTGCAATCGGCCTATAAGAGTTGTGATCAGAAGCTGGTTTCCCTGGTTTTTGGATGGCGATCACCTTCACTTGCCTCCAATCCTGCGGTACAATGTTTTGCTCCAGGAACTTATTGAACAAGTTCAACAAGCGCCTCTTGGCATTGCCGGGTAGATTCTTCAACAAGTTGAATTTGATTCTATCTAACCCAGGCGCGTTATTGTTACAGGACAGGAGGGCAACTGAAAATTCTGCCATCGTAAAAGGTGATTCTATCGCGTCGTGGCCCGGAGACGCATCGCGAACAATGTTTTGCTCAGGAACAGAGTCCGGACATACTTTCCTGGCAAAATCAAATATCCACCGACTTGAAGACTCCTCGCTTTCGTTGACCGTTACGCGATTCCGCATTCTTCGGGCTGTGTTCCAAAGAGTGCTCATCGATGTCTCCCTCGACGTCTCGTTCACGAACCGACGCCAATATCCGCGTTTCTTTGCTTTAGCCAAACTTTTAAGCTTGGTATTAAGCTCCGAATACCGTAAATAGTCGCCAGGTATACCTCCCTTCTGGTAGGCCTTAAACGCGTCGGATCTTTGCGTGTAGACATCGGAGCACTCTTGGTCCCACCACGGAGTGGGAGGCCGTTCTTTGATCGTTACGCCGGGATATTTCTTCGTTTGGGCTTGCAACGCGGCGTCGAGAATCAAGCCCGCGAGGAGGTTGTATTCTTCAAGTGGTGGATGATGTTGAATCGACTCGACCGCTTTTGAAATCATTTCCTCGTATAACTTCCAATCGACATTCCGTGTGAGGTCAATTGGTCGCATGCGAGTCGACCCGTTATTAATTGAAATAAGAATAGGCAAATGGTCGCTACCGTGAGGATCAAGGATTACCTTCCATGTGCAATCCAACCGTAGCGACGTCGAACATAAGGATAGATCCAAAGCGCTTGGGCGCGCTGGAGGTTTCGGGATACGTGTCATTTCACCGTTGTTTAAAATAGTCATGTCGAAGTCATCGCAAAGGTTATAGATTAAAGAGGAGCGGTTATCATTGTATGGGGAACCCCAAGCCACGCCATGAGAGTTGAAGTCTCCCAAAATCAAACGTGGCGAGGGAAGAAGTTCTATTAAATCAAAGAGCAGCCGTTGCCCAACCTGTGCTCTGGGAGGAATATATATTGAGGCAATACAAAACTCTTTACCTTGTATTGTCATTTGACATGCGACAACTTCGATGCCTGGAATCGAGGGGAGGTTAATACGATAGAAAGAATAGCACTTTTTAATCCCTAAAAGTACTCCTCCATATGGGGTGTCTCGATCAAGGCGAATAATATTAAAATCATGGAAGTTGAGATCAATATTTGAAGTAAGCCAAGTTTCACAAAGGGAAAATGCGTCGCATTTGTTTTTATTTATCAAAACTTTAAACGAATCAATTTTTGGTAAAATACTTCTACAATTCCACTGTAAGACAGAGATAGAATCCTTCATATACGCAGTTGAATTAGGCATCGAAGGATACAATCGCTGCAAGGAGGGGCCATTGGGCAGTCAACTGCTTCAAAAATGATCTAACTGTTGGGAGGAATGCTGTAAGAAGAATTTTAATTGGATCGGGTATATTGAAATTTTCAAAAATCCAGTCCACAATGTCAGAAAATTTCACTAATCCAGAGTTTGTTTCATCAACTGGAAGTGCAAAAGGAACAACTGGGGTTTTAGATGTTCCTGGCAGTGCTGGGAACTCCTTCTGGGACTTTAAATTTGCAAGCCCAGGAGGAGTTTGCTTCGGTTTTTCCGCAGCACTGTTTGGTTTGTTCGTACTTTTCATTACACTTTGGGACTTCTTAGGACCTTTACGGGGAAGTTTAGGAGAAGAAACATTTTTCCTCTTCCTAGACTCCCCAGGATTGGCATAAGATGTTCCCGCTGATGAATCGTCAGAATCGGTTTCATCGGAGGGCAACAGATCAAAGGGGTTCGATGTTATGGTAGAAGTGGTCACGGTCTTCTTCAGCATCTCAGCGTAAGATCGCTTTGAACGCTCCTTAAGTGACCGCTTGATTTTATCTCTGCGCTGCATGTACACCGGGCATGTGGAGAGCTCATGCTGGTTTTCCCCACAGTGAATACATTTTTCAGCATTAACACTGCAAGAATCTTCCGCATGAGTCTCCCCACACTTGCTACATCGTGCCTTATTGCAGCAGTAGGCGGCTGTGTGGCCTAACTGCTTGCAATTGGTGCAATTCATAACACGGGGTACATACAATCGCACAGGCAGACGAACCCGGTCGATCGAGACGTGGCTAGGGAGTGCAGATCCGGCAAACGTAACGCGAAACGAGTCTGACGGAGTGTAAACTTTTTTACCGCCGACGAGAGACATGGACCGCAATTGCTTACAATCCAAAATCTTCGCCTGTGTTTCGGTATTTTTGAAGCAACCGGTTGCGCTTTTTAGGATACACTCGACAGATAGACTCGAATCGGTTATGACACCGTCGATCTCCACGTCTCGTGCGGGTATGTAAACGCGATACTCGCGTGTGAAGAGCTCAGAGCAAGCGATAGCATTGACCTGTGCCAGATCACTGACCACGACACGGAGCTTGTTAGGTCGGACCTTGGAAATTTCGGTCACGGCCTTGTACCCCTTCGTCAGGTCTTTTGAAATTTGCAGTATGTTTAATCGCTTTGAATTCACTCCTGCCTTTGGACGAAAATAAACAGTATAGCTGCCCTGTTGAGATCCGTCCGGGTAAAGCCTGGGGCGAGGGGGGACTGGAGAATGAACAGGGGAGGGGGTAACAGAAGGGTCAGGGTCAGGGGGGTTCGGGGATGGTGGCACGGGAGGCGAGGGATCTATATCCATCGCGCTAAATGTAGCGCACTAGCGAACTAGCGCCGACAAGAACACGTACCTCTTTACTTCTTCCTTCCAGCAGTGGTTGTCCGATCGTTCGAAGCTGCACCCAAAGCAGCCAGCAGCACCAGTACAGCAGCACCAATACAGCCACCAGCAGTGAGCCGGGTGTGAGATCACTCAGCACAGCGACACGGACTCGACTGTCAACTGATGGCCTTGAATAATACACTCTTTTGTTTGGCTATTCGTACACACGGACCGGATTGTAATAGAACGACCACTTAGCACGTCCGTTTCTGTCGAGTGTTCGACGCGGAATGCATTTTCATCGGTGCTGTCTGAGATTGTAATTTTCGGTTGTCAGTTAGAGCGCAAAATTCTAATTTTTCTCTGAAATCACAATATAAAAAAAATCAAGGATATGTTGTATTGTATTACATTTTTTTGACAGAAGGTTTCAAAGTGGGTCGTTAACCTAATACTATGTGAAAAAGAGGAATGATTCATTTTCCTTCAATTTTATTTGCATACTCACTTAATATCTCAAATAATCTGAATATTGAGCAATTTCATGAAAATGTCCCAATTTCAATATTTTTTTTCAATTGTCATTTTTTATTTGGTTGAAACTTTGCACAAATGTTTCTATGGGCTACACTGCCGTTTCAAGCATAATTGTCCCAGTGTGCAAAAGGTTTATTTAGAACATGAGACAACTATACTAGGAACGGCAAAAAAGGTTTCATGTTTTTTCTAAATCACGACTAATTTTTGTAAAAGGTTTATGTAAAAATGGTATCGAAGTTTATAAATGTTTTCAAAGCCAGAATATATTTTTTGGCAAAGTTGTAGATAGTAATTTTGTGTTTTTCAAAAAAAAGTCCAATGTATGCCTGAAGGGCACTGAAGCACTGGGTACTGAAATGCCACTGCGACAGTCTTACTGATTGTCTTTTGTGGCTGGCCCCGATTGCTGTGCACAGGTTACGTATTGCTCGTACTCATTGATGGAGTAGAACTGTTTTGTTGTAAACCTGTACCCCAATTAGGTACAACATAGTTGATGAAACTAATGACCTGCTCGGGACTAGAGCTCCATACTTGGTATGGAGTTAAAAGGTAACATCCTAAGGAGTTGTACCTAGAGGAAGCAAGAGCTCCGCAAGAGCAAAGCAAATGCTCTGAACTCTCTGGTTCAGATTTGCAGAATCGGCAGGGGTCGTTCAACACTACACCGATTTTTTTTAAATGATAAAAAGCGGAACAGTGTCCGGTAAGGAGGCCCGTGATTATTCGTAGTTCATTACGATTTAGACTAAGTCACTTTCTGGCGGTTCCGGGGTTCGGATAGATTAACTTTTTAGCTTGTCTACAACCCTGTACCTGTTGCCATTGGGATGCTATTTCTAGCCTTTCCCAAGTTAGTAGTTCGCTTTTGATAGCGGAATTGGACGTACCCAGAAACGGCTCGGAGCCAATAAACCGCTGAGCTGATCCCTGTCTTGCTAGGTAGTCAGCTTGTTCATTACCCTCGACGCCGCAATGTCCTGGCAGTCAAAACAGAAAAACTGAGTTCTGCCTGGAGAGTTCCCGTGGAGTTTCAATGCATTCCCAAACAAGTTTGGAAGCGCATTTGACGGACTTAAGTGCTAGTAGTGCTGCTTGACTGTAAAAAAAAAAAATACGTACACCGTGAAAAAAAATAAAGAAAAGAAACATGAAGAATATTAAAAATAATCATGAAAATGAAAAATACAAAAGGTTAGTTAATCAATGATGGCTTTGTGAAGAAATGATAAACAATAAAGTAAAATTTTCTAAAAACACGAAATATTCCCCCTGCCGCGGCAAGTCAATACTGGGTCAAATTCGAGCGAATAAAGAAAGATTTTGACAGCAGTGAGGTTGCTTCCAGGTCAAAACGAGGTTAGTTGGTGGAATAAAGAAGTTCGCTATTAATGTTAGATTGACGGCACGCACGACGAAAAAGCACCGTTCTTATTAATATCAACAATGGGTTTCCGAAAACGCGTCTGATATAACAGAGCTCTATGCAAATCAGTATGCATGCTGTCCAGGTGTTTCTTTGAAGTTTAATCTCTCGCGGTCAGTGCTTCTACTAAGCTAAACCACTGGAGTATTAAACACCCGTGCCGAAAATATAACATTGACACGGGCATCGGTGTTTCAGCAGTCGTTCTGGCGTGCCGTCCTAGCAATGGGCAAGATCGATCCGATTTTTGCAAAATCGATCTTTTCTTGTCGACTTATCGATTTTTTGAATCGATTTCTCTTCGCGCGATCTTCTGCTGAATCGATCCTTTGGATGGCAAGATCGTTTTTTTCCGCCTGAAAAATAAATGTGTGCAAAACGGATTGAAAACAATAGTGATTGCATTTATTGTTGCTAACGTAATCTGCGGCCGAATTCCGAGAACACTTTTCTTTGAAGAGAAGAAAATTTCTTTATTGATAGTATACGAAATTTTTTCTCCGAAGAAGTGTGTGCTCGGAATTCGGACACTGATCTGAAAAATGTGTCAATTTTTTACCGGGATGTCCATAGTTGAAGAATGGGCTAAAATTCAATAGACATGAAACCGAGAAAAACGCACTTCAAATGTTTTTGTTGGTTCAAACAATTGTCTACGTCCATGAAAACTTTTTTCATGAGTATGTCACCACCCCCATTTCCAGCATATCCAGCTTTTCACGAACGGCAATGGCGTATAGTGCACGCAGCACATTTTGACGTTTTCTGTTGGTCAGGGAAGCTGGATAACCTTGTCGTCGAGTTGAAAAAGAACAATCCGCAACCAAATTAAGTCCCTCCAGTATTTTTAACTCAGTAACCATTTTTTGCCTTTGTAAACGCGACATCAATAGACAAACCCGTATGAAATTTGGCTAATACGCATGCGTTGTGAAATATATCAAGGATTAGGGGTGGGTGAAACGGCTCTTTTGCAAGAGCGGCTCTAAACCGACTCATGGTTCACAATGATTCACGAGCGTTGACAGTTCGTGTTGTCTTAGTAAACTTCGGGTTCGCGCGAACCAAACAGTTCTGGTGCGCCCAAAGAACCGTGGTTCTTTTTCGTGAGCCGTTCGTTCTTTCGCTCTTTCCTAAGAACCGGTTCATATGAACGGCTCGTGAGCCGTTCGCCCATACCTAGCGAGGATGAAAAGAACGACGAGACAAGACCTCGAACTGAATATAAATTACCAGACCACAAGACCGTCTCGAAAGTTTGACATATATTGTATACAATCATTAATATCTGATTGGTGTACATTGGGGTGGCAATGGAAATTGACTTTGACAGTTTTATTTAGAAGTAGTGTTCAAAATTTCGCCTTCACGAACAGTTAGCAAAATTTCGATTTTTTGGATAACACCCGACCTCGACGTTTTATACATTTCTAATAACCAGTTCACATGATGTAATATCGCCCATCTTGATTTCAAATCCCATACTCCAAATTTTCCGTGAAAACTAGATGTATGTATGTTTCAAGATACGCGATATCACGTGATATCTGCTATAGAGTGAGCAAGGCATAAGACATTTGGCACAAAAAAAAACTATTGCAAACTGTGCTTTTCTTCATAAGTCGAGAAAATGAAATTTAGACCAAATACTCCTGAATTCCGATTTAGCTGAAATTTTGCATTGCATTGGATATTGAATTTACCATTTTGGATATTAGCCAACATTATTTCATATTTGCTACCTCTGCAAGTGCACTTTTTGAAAATTGGCTTCCGTAGGGACGTTGTTTACTATCGTTGTGGGTGTTTACTATCAAGCACCAATTTTTTGATTTAGGTAGAAAAGGCATATGCGCTTATTTTTCAACTATGAGTAGCGGGGTACTCGTTAACTCAAATATTGCAAAAGTTGAATTGAATGGTCGTGTATATGCCGTGCTGTATTCTGTTCTGCATGGTGTCGCGCTCGCCATTTTTGTTTATTTGAGTTTGTTCTGCGGATGTTCCGATTTTTTTATGAATTGGGTTGTTCAGCTATATCAGTTTTTCATATTATCTGAATGATCTGAATTTTCCAAGTAAAACGTGATTCAAAAAAAATTCTATCATTGTCCTTCGCTTTTCAAATCACGATTTAAAACTTCTTGAAATCTGCTCGAAACCGCTACAATGACAGTTCGCCCATCTACCAACTGTCATTGTAACGATTTAGAGCGAATTTTTGTTTTTCATTTAAAAACCGAAGGAAAATGATATAAAGTTTTAAAAAATCACGTTTTGCTTAAAAAAATTACACTCTTTTGGATGGTATATAAAAATCGGAAATCCGTGAATAACTAAACAACCCGATTAGAGTCAGGTTTTTTTAAGCGGTTTTTTATACGCGGATTTTTTTACGAGTTTTTTTTACGCCGATTTTTGAGTTAACGCGGTTTTTTTACGCGGATTTTTTAATTAACGCGGTTTTTTTACGCGACACGGCACTAATTCAAAACAATTTTCGCGAATTTTCGAATTAACGTGGGTTTGGAACCAGAAACGTTTAAGTGTTTATCTAGTAAAAGACTTAGTCCAAGAAATACCCTACGCCCACCGAAAGATCCGGAATGACCGTCAAAGAGGACAATTTTAAATACTGGTTCTAGAGCGTCTCGGGTTTTTTCTAAAGCACTTCTTGCTGGACTACTTTACGCGGATTAAAAAAAAACGTGTTTTTTACGCGGATTTTTAAATTAGCGAGGTTTTTTTACGCGGATTTTTGAATGAGCGCGTTTTTTTTACGCGGATTTTCGAATTACCGCGGTTTTTATGCGTTTTTTCACGAGGTACGTATCCCCCGCGAAAAAAAAACCTAACTGTATACAGGTTTGGATTGCTCTTAGTGCATCCGAAACAATAGACCATTTCACGAACTGACAGGTGTCACGGATCCTGCTGATGTTCTTGATGCTTTCACGTGCATTATGTCAGCGGTTCCAAACTTTCTGTCAAAATTTCGTTCATGAATCAAGTTCCCAAACGTCTCGTGAAATAGTCTATGGGATGAGCGACAACGAAAACTTTTAGTAGAAAAAACAACGCTAAGAGTACACGCGGTTAAAGAAGATGGCAATAAACTAAAAAAGCCGTATCGTTAGTAGATGTTGTGTACGAAAACTCGATGAACATGATTAATAAACCAGAAAACGCAAACAAAACAAAATCTCCATAAACATAGCCAAAAAAAGTCGTAAAAGCTTATACCGAACAAAAATCGATTTTTTGTTAAATCGATTTTTCATGCTCTATTTTCTTATTAATCGATTTTATTGATATTGATTATTCGATGCAAGAGAATCGATTTTTGTTCAAAGATCGCCCATTGCTAGATCTAACACTATAACCATTCACCTTTGAAACATCAAGTGGTACGGTTGATTTATGTTAGGATCTTGTAAAGAGTGCATATAATTAGCGATTATTAAAAATAGAGGAGAAAAACTTTGAGGTGATTTAATTATCAAGGTGTGGAGAACAAAAAATATATCGTGATCTGCAGAACAATGAGTGCAAGTGGCGGTGCCTCGGATGAGGCACCGATGGACTTTGAAAACGGGGAACATTCCAGAAGTTATGAGGATAAAAAACAAAATGGCGGAACCAAAGTTCTAGTGAACAAACTCAATCTTGGCACGCTTCAACAGAAGAATGAGTATATAAACTACAAATACAAAGAAAGTGATGAAGGCCCATACAAAGTCATAGTAGAGAAAAAACACAAGACAATGACAAATACCAAGGAATTAAAAAATTTTTAATCGGATTGATCCTGAAGCAAAATGGCTTTACTAAAGCGATAGTGGATATTAAAAAAACAGCTAGAGCGAAAGTGCTAGTGTATCTTACAGACTGGTAAGAAGCTAATAGAATGACTACATGCCAGAATTTGACGCTCAAACGATACAAAGCATACATACCAAAAGGATTTGTAACGGTGAAAGGAGTTGTACAAGGAATACCAGAAGATATTGATACCCAAGAGCTACAGAGCGACATAGAAACAAACAGAGAAATAGTAGAAATTTTCCGAATGAAAAGATGGGTTGCGGCAGGAACGGAAAGAGTACAAATACCAACAAACAAAGTAGGAGTTATATTCAGAAGCAACAAACTGCCGACTCACGTGAAGATATTTGCGGTCAACATGAAAGTAATACCCTACATTACAAGAACAATTATGTGCCACAAATGTCTAAGTTTTGGGCATTTAGCAGCTGACTGTAAAGGAAGAAAACGATGTCCGAATTGTGGAGATGGTCACGAAACCGTGGAATGCGAGAATGAAATGAAATGCGCAAATTGTAAAGGACCCCACAAGGCAACAGACCAGAACTGTCCAACACGAGCAAAACAAACAGAAATAAAACAATTAATGGCTACCAGGAATCTGACGTATTATGAAGCACAACAAGAAACCCGAGTCCCAACGAACAACCAATACAGTATATTAGAACATGCGGACGAGTTCATGACAATAAAAGAAAGTTACCTAGAGGCATTAAAAAAAGGAACACAGGCACAGAAACCAAAAACACCAAGTATAAATATAGGCACAGGCAGCAGATTAGGAAAAGGGAAACAAAATCAATTGGCAAAAGAACACACGAAAACAATCAATCACGACGACACTCAAAAAAATAAAAAGCAGGAGAGAGGAGAAAGCAGCGATTTTTTCACTGCACCAACAAGGAAGCGTAAAGCAGGAACAGAAAATGGTAACGAAACAATAAGCTTGCAGCAACACCTTGAGCTGAGACAAAAATGGAACAACAAAATAAACGAATTGGCGGCACAAAGAGAGTCATACAAACAAATGAATCAGGAAGTGTTCAATGAATTAACAAATGCGCTTAAACAAAATAATGACGCAGCATATGCAAATTTAATAAACAAGCTGAAAAACATGGCACTAAACCTAGGCTATTTCCAGCGGACCGATGTAGAATCCGCTTGTAGTGAAAAAATTCAAGTTAATACAAAATAATATACAGAGTCTACAGAAAAACAAAGTTGAATTATCTAACGAATTACATCAGGGCAAATATGACGCAGCCATACTCTCCGAAATTTGGACTGATCCCGATAAAGTAAAAACACTGAATATTTCAGAATATCACAAAATAATACAACCTCGAGATACCGAAGTTGGGGGAGGAGTCGGTATTTATCTTAAGGATATCTACAATTACCAAAGACTAACGCTGTCTACGACAAACATGTTTGAAGTAGTAGGAATAAAAGTGAGCGATAGCGATTTACATATCATTTCAATATACATAAATCCTAGGATCACAGCAGGTGAACTCACTAATAGATTGATACTGATGATAGAGGAAACAAAATAATTTCAAATCGTTCTGATTGGCGGAGATTTCAACGGTCATAACGAAATATGGGGATGTGAAACAACAAACAATAAAGGTAAAATAATTCAAGAGACACTTTTAGATTCTAATTTAATCATCATGAACAATGGAGCGAAAACTTACAGACCAGCATCAATGATTCAACGACCAAGTGCCATTGACCTTACCTTGTGCAGCACTTCATTATACAGTAACGCAGAATGGAAAGTCCACGATTAATCACTAGGTGATTCGGCTCATCTGATCATCAGTGTTAAATTAACAACAATAAATAAAAAGTTAGACCGTATCAAGCACAATCATAAAAAAATTGGAGAGGATATAGCAAACATCGACAGCAACGATTTCAATACCATAGACGATCTTGAAACACTTATACAAGCATCAATAAAGAAAAACAAAAGCACAAATTGTTTCATCCCCAAATATTATTGGAGCGACAAACTTACTGAGCTGTACGAGAGGAAAAAAACTTTGAGGAAACAATTTAACCGTTCATCTAACCTCAGTAATTTAATTGAAGTAAAAAAGGCAGAGGCAATCTTCCAGAGAGGAAAAAAATGGCAATAAGAGAAAAGCTAGCTGAAATTACAAAAGACATTGACCCAAGAAATTCTAAAAAAAAATGGAGACTGGTAAGAAGCCTTAAGTATCGACACGAAGACAAACCAAAAAACAATATTATAACAACTCAGGAAAATGCACTTCAATTCCTACAGGAAAATCTAGGTGCACAAATAACAACACCTGAACAAATCACCGATGTGACCAGAAAATCAACCCGAACACTTTTAACACTTGAACAATGGACCAGCATGCTTCAAGGAAAAAAAACACTCTGCACCTGGCACAGATAGAATCACATATGAGATGTTGAGACCAGTGCTGATAAAAGTCATTTTCCCCAGCAAAATTCTTCGAAAATTACAGCCAATCATTTTCAATTTTCACTTCCAATGATCGCAGCACTCTTTCAAATACACTAGATTTTCTTCCTAGTAACGTGCTGTTATACTCAGATGAAATAGATCGCGCGCATCGTTCACGGTTACGGAATAAAATTTAACGACAAAACCAACCAAATGATCTTCACTTCAAAGCGAAAAAGAATAACAAACAGTCCACTCAACCAAAATGAACCTCACCGAAACACTTTTTCACTGACACTGACCGATGCCTTGACAATCTTCGTTAACTGATAAACTGATTTTGTTGTCTTGCTTTCATCGCATGAAATATAATGAGGTGTTTTGACAGTTCACTTCCATGCAAAAAGCGGGAAGGGAGAACTCTGAAAGGATTGTAAAAAAATAACGTTTATGGATGCTTTTTTTCACTTTCACTCAAGAGTGTCAACAAATATCAACCCTGGTTGAGACAACTGAAAACAAACTCCAAAATTAAAATTATAGAAGAACTCAACGAAATTTTTCGCTCAGGACACTTACCAAAACATCTTAAAGAGATAAAGATACTTCCAGTATATAATATCGTGAACCGTAGCTGAACTAAGCGGGAACCGGGGACTTTCGGAACGGGAAACTAAGATGAACTGCATAGGTTAACTATTAAAAATCTTCTGACGCTGAGACCAGCTCAGCCGTATTTATTGAATGCCATCTCGAATGTATTAGTAACGATGGTATATAGAGTGTAATACATGAGTCTCTCTGAGAGAGTGAGAAGTAATGATTTTCGGGCCTCGCCTCAGCTAAGCGGAGAGATTGCACTGCACTCTTCCCGTGATCACTGCTAACTTTTTTTTTTTTTTTTTGAATTTGTTAGTAGCTTAAGTATTTATGATAAATATTAGTAAATAATGAGTATGTGTGTCCATTCACAAATGGTGACTTCTCAACACTGTTAGAAATTTGTAATTTTAATTGTTAGGATTTGTTTGCTTTCGCAATTAGGACTTATCATTCGTAGGGATTTAAACCTACTTGTCAGAAAAGGGGAAGTAAACTTACAACTAACTTAATTGCTAACTTATTGGCTGTAAAGAGAGCTTATCGTAGCAATTGAGGATTGTAACGATTTTTGTCGAAAATTGTTAATAATTTTATTTGACATAGCTTCTAATGGTTCAACACCAGTAAGTCTATGTAATTCGAGTGTACCAAACCAAGGAGGACGCTTCAAAATCATTTTCAGAATTTTATTCTGAATCCTTTGGAGCGTTTTCTTCCTTGTTGAACAGCAACTTGACCAGATCGGTACAGCATAAAGCATTGCTGGTCTAAAAATTTGTTTGTAAATCAAAAGTTTGTTCTTTAAACAAAGTTTAGAATTCCTGTTAATGAGAGGATATAAACATCTCGTATATTTGATGCACTTGGCTTGTATACTCTCAATGTGCTGTTTGAAAATAAGTTTTTTATCATAAATTAGTCCCAAGTACTTAACCTTGTCGGACCAACTTAAAATAACCCCATTCATCTTGACAACGTGATTATTGTTTGGCTTGAGGAAAGAAGCCCTAGGCTTATGCGGAAAAATTATCATTTGAGTTTTAGAAGCATTGGGAGAGATTTTCCACTTTTGCAAGTAGGAAGAAAAAATATCTAAACTTTTCTGCAATCGACTGCATATGACACGAAGACTTCATCCTTTTACGGAAATGCTTGTGTCATCGCAGAACAATGACTTTGTGCATCCTGGAGGCAAATCAGGAAGATCTGAAGTGAATATGTTGTACAGGACTGGACCCAAGACTGAACCTTGAGGTACACCTGCTCTGACAGGAAATCTATCAGATTTTGAATTCTGATAGACAACCTGCAGAGTTCGATCAGTAAGATAATTTTTTAAAATTTTGATTAGGAAAATTGGAAAATTAAAAGTTTGCAATTTCGCAATCAAACCTTTATGCCAAACACTGTCGAATGCTTTTTCTATGTCTAAAAGAGCAGCTCCAGTGGAATAACCTTCAGATTTGTTAGCTCGTATCATATTAGTAACTCTGAGCAATTGATGAGTTGTGGAATGCCCATGGCGAAATCCAAACTGTTCATTTGCAAAAATTGAATTTTCGTTGATGTGTGACATCATTCTGTTAAGAATAATTCTCTCAAACAGTTTACTTATTGAAGAAAGCAAACTGATTGGTCGATAACTTGAAACTTCAGCTGGGTTCTTATCCAGTTTTAAAATGGGAGTAATTTTTGCATTTTTCCATAATTTGGGAAAATATGCAATTTTGAAGCAGCAATTGAAAATGTTCACTAAAAATTCCATTGTGCTCTCAGGGAGATGTTTAATTAGTATATTAAAGATTCCATCGTCACCAGGTGCTTTCATATTTTTGAAATTTTTAATAATTGATTTAATCTCATTCAAGTTAGTTTCAATTATTTCTGCAGGTAAAAAATTCTGGGAAGAAATTAAATCAAATTGACGTGTGACTTCATTTTCAATTGGACTCACAAAATTCAAATTTGAGTTATGAACACTCTCAAACTGCTGAGCAAGTCTTTGAGCCTTTTGTTCATTGGATACAAGAAAACGTTCACCATCTTTTAAAACTGGAATAGGCTTTGAAGGTTTCTTAAGAATCTTCGACAGCTTCCAAAATGGTTTTGAATATGGTTTCAATTTTTCAACTTTAGTCTCAAAATTTTGATTTCTCAGAAGAGTAAATCTATGTTTAATCTCTTTCTGTAAATCTTTATAAATAGTTTTAAAAACAGGGTCACGAGAACGTTGATATTGACGTCTGCGGACATTTTTCAAACGAATTAGAAATTGAAGATTTTCGTCAATTATTGATGAATCAAACTTCACTTGAGCCTTTGGAACAGAATAATTCCTGGCATCAACAATTGCACATTTTAATGCTTCCAAAGCGGAATCAATATTCACTTCGTTTTGCAAATCAAGCTCATTATTGAAATTTCTCTCAATATGAGTTTTGTATCTTTCCCAATTGTTATATTCCCCTTGTTATAATTAAAAACAGAGCTCATAGGGTTTAAAACTGATTCATGTGATAAAGAAAAAGTTATTGGAAGATGGTCATAATCAAAGTCAGCATGTGTGATCAAATCACTACATACATGACTTTGATCTGTTAGCACCAAATCAATTGTTGAAGGGTTTCTTACAGAAGAAAAGCATGTAGGACTATTCGGAGACAAAATAGAATAGTATCCTGAAGAACAATCATTGAATAAAATTTTGCCATTGGAATTACTTTGAGAATTATTCCATGAACGATGTTTAGCGTTAAAATCGCCGATTATGAAAAATTTCGAACGATTTCTGGTGAGTTTTTGTAAATCACCTTTAAAATAATTTTTGAGCTCGCGTGTGCATTGAAATGGTAAATATGCTGCGGCAATAAATAAAATCCCAAGTTCAGTTTGAACTTCAATTCCCAAAGTTTCAATAACTTTCGTCTCAAGATGGGGAAGAGCACGATGTTTGATTCGGCGATGAATAACAATTGCAACTCCACCGCCGGAACCCTGAATCCTATCATATCTATGAACCACGTTATTGGGATCATATTTTAATTTTATGTTAGGTTTCAAAAATGTTTCAGTAATAATTGCAATATGCACATTATTTACTGTTAAAAAATTAAAAAGCTCATTCTCATTGGCCTTCAATGAGCGAGCATTCCAATTTAATATTTTAATTGTTTTATTTAAAATCATTGCTAAATTTTAAATTAGAAACAATTTCAATAGTAAAATTTGTGCCTATTTGAATGGCTTCAAACATTGATTTTGCCTGCAACATGGCGTTCATAAGATCGAACATTGCCTGTTGCAAAAAAGAAAGTTTACCTGCCGTAATAGGCCCCAGGCAGTTGACATTAGAAAAAATATTTTCGGCAGCAATATTAGCTGGAGTAATAGGTGTACAATTATTTTCTAGCGTGTTTTGCTTACCCATATTAACGGTCATTTTCGAACTACCAACACTAGGCGGTATAATTTTCGAACTACCTGTAACCTGTGCATAAGTTAAACGGGTATGCAAAGGAGTAGGTAAACTATGCGTCACTGGTACGCTTGGAGAATTTTGTTTTGAAGTTGGTTTTAATTAGGAAATTGAATTTTGTTTACCTTGCCTTGCCTTAACAATTGCTACGCCTCAGCTAAGCCATTTCGTATTCACGACACAGTATAGAAGCATGACCGGGACCCAAACGATATTAGAAAACCGGGCAACATTTATCTTGGCGGTAGTCTCCGTAAGGAGTGGCGCTTAAACTACTCGCTTAAGCATGATCGGTTCGCGACGGCTACATTTTGGCGCCCAACGTAAAAGTACGAATTAATCTTTGGTGGATAAAGGCATTTCAGAATGAAGTTTAATTCATTCACGATTATTACAGTTTAAAGAAAATATTTCGGCCTCAGCTAAGCGGAGAGATTGCACTGCACTCTTCCCGTGATCACTGCTAACTTTTTTTTTTTTTTTGAATTTGTTAGTAGCTTAAGTATTTATGATAAATATTAGTAAATAATGAGTATGTGTGTCCATTCACAAATGGTGACTTCTCAACACTGTTAGAAATTTGTAATTTTAATTGTTAGGATTTGTTTGCTTTCGCAATTAGGACTTATCATTCGTAGGGATTTAAACCTACTTGTCAGAAAAGGGGAAGTAAACTTACAACTAACTTAATTGCTAACTTATTGGCTGTAAAGAGAGCTTATCGTAGCAATTGAGGATTGTAACGATTTTTGTCGAAAATTGTTAATAATTTTATTTGACATAGCTTCTAATGGTTCAACACCAGTAAGTCTATGTAATTCGAGTGTACCAAACCAAGGAGGACGCTTCAAAATCATTTTCAGAATTTTATTCTGAATCCTTTGGAGCGTTTTCTTCCTTGTTGAACAGCAACTTGACCAGATCGGTACAGCATAAAGCATTGCTGGTCTAAAAATTTGTTTGTAAATCAAAAGTTTGTTCTTTAAACAAAGTTTAGAATTCCTGTTAATGAGAGGATATAAACATCTCGTATATTTGATGCACTTGGCTTGTATACTCTCAATGTGCTGTTTGAAAATAAGTTTTTTATCATAAATTAGTCCCAAGTACTTAACCTTGTCGGACCAACTTAAAATAACCCCATTCATCTTGACAACGTGATTATTGTTTGGCTTGAGGAAAGAAGCCCTAGGCTTATGCGGAAAAATTATCATTTGAGTTTTAGAAGCATTGGGAGAGATTTTCCACTTTTGCAAGTAGGAAGAAAAAATATCTAAACTTTTCTGCAATCGACTGCATATGACACGAAGACTTCATCCTTTTACGGAAATGCTTGTGTCATCGCAGAACAATGACTTTGTGCATCCTGGAGGCAAATCAGGAAGATCTGAAGTGAATATGTTGTACAGGACTGGACCCAAGACTGAACCTTGAGGTACACCTGCTCTGACAGGAAATCTATCAGATTTTGAATTCTGATAGACAACCTGCAGAGTTCGATCAGTAAGATAATTTTTTAAAATTTTGATTAGGAAAATTGGAAAATTAAAAGTTTGCAATTTCGCAATCAAACCTTTATGCCAAACACTGTCGAATGCTTTTTCTATGTCTAAAAGAGCAGCTCCAGTGGAATAACCTTCAGATTTGTTAGCTCGTATCATATTAGTAACTCTGAGCAATTGATGAGTTGTGGAATGCCCATGGCGAAATCCAAACTGTTCATTTGCAAAAATTGAATTTTCGTTGATGTGTGACATCATTCTGTTAAGAATAATTCTCTCAAACAGTTTACTTATTGAAGAAAGCAAACTGATTGGTCGATAACTTGAAACTTCAGCTGGGTTCTTATCCAGTTTTAAAATGGGAGTAATTTTTGCATTTTTCCATAATTTGGGAAAATATGCAATTTTGAAGCAGCAATTGAAAATGTTCACTAAAAATTCCATTGTGCTCTCAGGGAGATGTTTAATTAGTATATTAAAGATTCCATCGTCACCAGGTGCTTTCATATTTTTGAAATTTTTAATAATTGATTTAATCTCATTCAAGTTAGTTTCAATTATTTCTGCAGGTAAAAAATTCTGGGAAGAAATTAAATCAAATTGACGTGTGACTTCATTTTCAATTGGACTCACAAAATTCAAATTTGAGTTATGAACACTCTCAAACTGCTGAGCAAGTCTTTGAGCCTTTTGTTCATTGGATACAAGAAAACGTTCACCATCTTTTAAAACTGGAATAGGCTTTGAAGGTTTCTTAAGAATCTTCGACAGCTTCCAAAATGGTTTTGAATATGGTTTCAATTTTTCAACTTTAGTCTCAAAATTTTGATTTCTCAGAAGAGTAAATCTATGTTTAATCTCTTTCTGTAAATCTTTATAAATAGTTTTAAAAACAGGGTCACGAGAACGTTGATATTGACGTCTGCGGACATTTTTCAAACGAATTAGAAATTGAAGATTTTCGTCAATTATTGATGAATCAAACTTCACTTGAGCCTTTGGAACAGAATAATTCCTGGCATCAACAATTGCACATTTTAATGCTTCCAAAGCGGAATCAATATTCACTTCGTTTTGCAAATCAAGCTCATTATTGAAATTTCTCTCAATATGAGTTTTGTATCTTTCCCAATTGTTATATTCCCCTTGTTATAATTAAAAACAGAGCTCATAGGGTTTAAAACTGATTCATGTGATAAAGAAAAAGTTATTGGAAGATGGTCATAATCAAAGTCAGCATGTGTGATCAAATCACTACATACATGACTTTGATCTGTTAGCACCAAATCAATTGTTGAAGGGTTTCTTACAGAAGAAAAGCATGTAGGACTATTCGGAGACAAAATAGAATAGTATCCTGAAGAACAATCATTGAATAAAATTTTGCCATTGGAATTACTTTGAGAATTATTCCATGAACGATGTTTAGCGTTAAAATCGCCGATTATGAAAAATTTCGAACGATTTCTGGTGAGTTTTTGTAAATCACCTTTAAAATAATTTTTGAGCTCGCGTGTGCATTGAAATGGTAAATATGCTGCGGCAATAAATAAAATCCCAAGTTCAGTTTGAACTTCAATTCCCAAAGTTTCAATAACTTTCGTCTCAAGATGGGGAAGAGCACGATGTTTGATTCGGCGATGAATAACAATTGCAACTCCACCGCCGGAACCCTGAATCCTATCATATCTATGAACCACGTTATTGGGATCATATTTTAATTTTATGTTAGGTTTCAAAAATGTTTCAGTAATAATTGCAATATGCACATTATTTACTGTTAAAAAATTAAAAAGCTCATTCTCGTTGGCCTTCAATGAGCGAGCATTCCAATTTAATATTTTAATTGTTTTATTTAAAATCATTGCTAAATTTTAAATTAGAAACAATTTCAATAGTAAAATTTGTGCCTATTTGAATGGCTTCAAACATTGATTTTGCCTGCAACATGGCGTTCATAAGATCGAACATTGCCTGTTGCAAAAAAGAAAGTTTACCTGCCGTAATAGGCCCCAGGCAGTTGACATTAGAAAAAATATTTTCGGCAGCAATATTAGCTGGAGTAATAGGTGTACAATTATTTTCTAGCGTGTTTTGCTTACCCATATTAACGGTCATTTTCGAACTACCAACACTAGGCGGTATAATTTTCGAACTACCTGTAACCTGTGCATAAGTTAAACGGGTATGCAAAGGAGTAGGTAAACTATGCGTCACTGGTACGCTTGGAGAATTTTGTTTTGAAGTTGGTTTTAATTAGGAAATTGAATTTTGTTTACCTTGCCTTGCCTTAACAATTGCTACGCCTCAGCTAAGCCATTTCGTATTCACGACACAGTATAGAAGCATGACCGGGACCCAAACGATATTACGGCATATCGACCTATCGCGATGTTGCCTACATTAACCAAATTAATCAATAATGGTGTACTCAACATAGTTAAGCAGCATTTAAAAAGGAATAAACTATTACCAGAATTATCCTTCGGGTTCCAATCTGGAAAATCCACCGAAGATTGCCTAGAATACGCGACGAACTACATAATGAAGAGCAAAAGAGAAAATAAGAATTGCATAGGAATATTTTTCGACTTTTCGAACGCGTTCAACACCGTGAACATTGACAAATTAAAAGCGATAATGACAACAATGAACTTCTCGGAAGACGTGTTACAGTGTGTAACCGTTGCCGGTCACAGCATAATGCAGTACGGTTGAGTTGGAAGCGATAAAATATTCTTACTATAAAATTTAGAATATAACACTTATGTCCTGTAAATATTCACCTTGATTAGTGCTCAGTTGGGTTGTGTCTAAGGTAAGATCGCCAAAATGTAGGCCACGCGTCGCACGTCCATGCGTCGATCCCTTAGATAGCCGAAATAAATTATATAAGGAAACCCGAGTGAGATTACTTCACATGCAGGTTCAAAACGAACCTTTCTAGGAAAGTTGAAGGAAAGAGAAGGCAAAACTACGTGCGTAGGTCAAAACGAACCGAAAGAATTATTTAGCGAATTCCGAGTGATCCCGAAGGATTTTCGATTATGTACTGACGTACTTCCGGCATGTAGTCAGGTCTCCTAGTTTATCTGAGGGCTAAAACTGTACGATCACTTCGTTCCAAACCGCCAAACATAGTGGAAGTGAATAGTTTCCCGTTAGGTCACTGCTTCAAGGTAAAAGCAGAGAGTGCTAGGGAAGTAGTTCATGAGCTCAAGTTTTTGTATTTCTCAGGAGGTAGAATAGAACGTGCGAAATAGTTCAAGTGTTAACCCGATTCGTGTGCAGGATAGAAAAAAAGAAGGTAACCATGTGCGCAGAGGCTAACGACCCGTGCGAGAGGCTAACGACCCCTTTTTGTGTATGCCATCAGGCAATTTCTATCCTAGGAATCGGAGATTCCACGAGAGAGCACGTTTTCCATACGCTTGCCGCACCGCTTGCGCGCCACCCGTTGCCCGCTACCACGTTGAGTCAACATCGACAGATTCGCCGGACTCGTCCAGAAAATACTTCTGTTGGCCCGGATCAACCCATTCCGGCCGGCACCTGCAGTTACGTTGGCGGCAAATGCCGCATCCCATTTGTCATCGGCGGATAATTAGAAATCCCCGCCAGCCGCCACAGGCGGCGAGAGAGAGAAACCAGAACCACATGCATCGATAGAACTACAGCCAGATTCCACCAGCAGCAGCAACAACTGATCCCCAGAGAGAGATTCGGTGAGTCCGTTCCACTTATCTTACAAAGTACCGCCGAAAGAAGACGCCATGCGGCGTATGTGAAGCCGCGAGTCGGCCATTTTGAAGTCCCCGCTTTAGTCGGGCCGAAGAAAAATTAATAGAAAAATTTGAGCTCAAGTGACACGATTCGTCACATGTAACTGAAGTTACGGACGCGCCGTAACGTAAATTGCGATCGCTTCTGGGAGACCAAGTCGATCTATCCTTGGCTCTCGGGAATAGTTTATGAATGATTAAGTAGAGTCGTTATGTCGCACGTACCGTGAGAGTACGAGAGAAAAAGAGATAAGCTTGGAGGAGAATTCGCACCCGAAACAGAGTAGAAAGTTAAAAGTAAAACCCATGTACATATAAAATAAGCTGAATCGAAAATTAACCCAATTATGTTACGTCGTGAATAAACCCGCTTTTCGAGTAATGCAGGACTTTTAGATAATGAAATGTTTCCCTAGTCACCTTAGTTCGTTCGCTCCGTTTAGTTCGCAGCATGCGAAAGTCTCAGGCATGCATATGTTCGGTTCCTCTCGAGTTGGCGCTGTCTGGTGGCGGGTTTTGTAAGTTTCCCGTGATGAAAAAAGCTTAAAGGATTTCTATATCGAGAATTATGTACGGTGAGCTTTGGGTTCGTTAAGTTTCTTTCCGAGTTGTGCACCGGTTTTGGCGGAAACTAGCTAGCGAGCTGAACCGATCTGAATTCTTTCTCCGAAGGGATTCAACTTGGACTTGCATAGAAAAGCAGTCTCATCCGGGCAACATTTATCTTGGCGGTAGTCTCCGTAAGGAGTGGCGCTTAAACTACTCGCTTAAGCATGATCGGTTCGCGACGGCTACATTTTGGCGCCCAACGTAAAAGTACGAATTAATCTTTGGTGGATAAAGGCATTTCAGAATGAAGTTTAATTCATTCACGATTATTACAGTTTAAAGAAAATATTTCGGCCTCAGCTAAGCGGAGAGATTGCACTGCACTCTTCCCGTGATCACTGCTAACTTTTTTTTTTTTTTGAATTTGTTAGTAGCTTAAGTATTTATGATAAATATTAGTAAATAATGAGTATGTGTGTCCATTCACAAATGGTGACTTCTCAACACTGTTAGAAATTTGTAATTTTAATTGTTAGGATTTGTTTGCTTTCGCAATTAGGACTTATCATTCGTAGGGATTTAAACCTACTTGTCAGAAAAGGGGAAGTAAACTTACAACTAACTTAATTGCTAACTTATTGGCTGTAAAGAGAGCTTATCGTAGCAATTGAGGATTGTAACGATTTTTGTCGAAAATTGTTAATAATTTTATTTGACATAGCTTCTAATGGTTCAACACCAGTAAGTCTATGTAATTCGAGTGTACCAAACCAAGGAGGACGCTTCAAAATCATTTTCAGAATTTTATTCTGAATCCTTTGGAGCGTTTTCTTCCTTGTTGAACAGCAACTTGACCAGATCGGTACAGCATAAAGCATTGCTGGTCTAAAAATTTGTTTGTAAATCAAAAGTTTGTTCTTTAAACAAAGTTTAGAATTCCTGTTAATGAGAGGATATAAACATCTCGTATATTTGATGCACTTGGCTTGTATACTCTCAATGTGCTGTTTGAAAATAAGTTTTTTATCATAAATTAGTCCCAAGTACTTAACCTTGTCGGACCAACTTAAAATAACCCCATTCATCTTGACAACGTGATTATTGTTTGGCTTGAGGAAAGAAGCCCTAGGCTTATGCGGAAAAATTATCATTTGAGTTTTAGAAGCATTGGGAGAGATTTTCCACTTTTGCAAGTAGGAAGAAAAAATATCTAAACTTTTCTGCAATCGACTGCATATGACACGAAGACTTCATCCTTTTACGGAAATGCTTGTGTCATCGCAGAACAATGACTTTGTGCATCCTGGAGGCAAATCAGGAAGATCTGAAGTGAATATGTTGTACAGGACTGGACCCAAGACTGAACCTTGAGGTACACCTGCTCTGACAGGAAATCTATCAGATTTTGAATTCTGATAGACAACCTGCAGAGTTCGATCAGTAAGATAATTTTTTAAAATTTTGATTAGGAAAATTGGAAAATTAAAAGTTTGCAATTTCGCAATCAAACCTTTATGCCAAACACTGTCGAATGCTTTTTCTATGTCTAAAAGAGCAGCTCCAGTGGAATAACCTTCAGATTTGTTAGCTCGTATCATATTAGTAACTCTGAGCAATTGATGAGTTGTGGAATGCCCATGGCGAAATCCAAACTGTTCATTTGCAAAAATTGAATTTTCGTTGATGTGTGACATCATTCTGTTAAGAATAATTCTCTCAAACAGTTTACTTATTGAAGAAAGCAAACTGATTGGTCGATAACTTGAAACTTCAGCTGGGTTCTTATCCAGTTTTAAAATGGGAGTAATTTGTGCATTTTTCCATAATTTGGGAAAATATGCAATTTTGAAGCAGCAATTGAAAATGTTCACTAAAAATTCCATTGTGCTCTCAGGGAGATGTTTAATTAGTATATTAAAGATTCCATCGTCACCAGGTGCTTTCATATTTTTGAAATTTTTAATAATTGATTTAATCTCATTCAAGTTAGTTTCAATTGTTTCTGCAGGTAAAAAATTCTGGGAAGAAATTAAATCAAATTGACGTGTGACTTCATTTTCAATTGGACTCACAAAATTCAAATTTGAGTTATGAACACTCTCAAACTGCTGAGCAAGTCTTTGAGCCTTTTGTTCATTGGATACAAGAAAACGTTCACCATCTTTTAAAACTGGAATAGGCTTTGAAGGTTTCTTAAGAATCTTCGACAGCTTCCAAAATGGTTTTGAATATGGTTTCAATTTTTCAACTTTAGTCTCAAAATTTTGATTTCTCAGAAGAGTAAATCTATGTTTAATCTCTTTCTGTAAATCTTTATAAATAGTTTTAAAAACAGGGTCACGAGAACGTTGATATTGACGTCTGCGGACATTTTTCAAACGAATTAGAAATTGAAGATTTTCGTCAATTATTGATGAATCAAACTTCACTTGAGCCTTTGGAACAGAATAATTCCTGGCATCAACAATTGCACATTTTAATGCTTCCAAAGCGGAATCAATATTCACTTCGTTTTGCAAATCAAGCTCATTATTGAAATTTCTCTCAATATGAGTTTTGTATCTTTCCCAATTGTTATATTCCCCTTGTTATAATTAAAAACAGAGCTCATAGGGTTTAAAACTGATTCATGTGATAAAGAAAAAGTTATTGGAAGATGGTCATAATCAAAGTCAGCATGTGTGATCAAATCACTACATACATGACTTTGATCTGTTAGCACCAAATCAATTGTTGAAGGGTTTCTTACAGAAGAAAAGCATGTAGGACTATTCGGAGACAAAATAGAATAGTATCCTGAAGAACAATCATTGAATAAAATTTTGCCATTGGAATTACTTTGAGAATTATTCCATGAACGATGTTTAGCGTTAAAATCGCCGATTATGAAAAATTTCGAACGATTTCTGGTGAGTTTTTGTAAATCACCTTTAAAATAATTTTTGAGCTCGCGTGTGCATTGAAATGGTAAATATGCTGCGGCAATAAATAAAATCCCAAGTTCAGTTTGAACTTCAATTCCCAAAGTTTCAATAACTTTCGTCTCAAGATGGGGAAGAGCACGATGTTTGATTCGGCGATGAATAACAATTGCAACTCCACCGCCGGAGCCCTGAATCCTATCATATCTATGAACCACGTTATTGGGATCATATTTTAATTTTATGTTAGGTTTCAAAAATGTTTCAGTAATAATTGCAATATGCACATTATTTACTGTTAAAAAATTAAAAAGCTCATTCTCGTTGGCCTTCAATGAGCGAGCATTCCAATTTAATATTTTAATTGTTTTATTTAAAATCATTGCTAAATTTTAAATTAGAAACAATTTCAATAGTAAAATTTGTGCCTATTTGAATGGCTTCAAACATTGATTTTGCCTGCAACATGGCGTTCATAAGATCGAACATTGCCTGTTGCAAAAAAGAAAGTTTACCTGCCGTAATAGGCCCCAGGCAGTTGACATTAGAAAAAATATTTTCGGCAGCAATATTAGCTGGAGTAATAGGTGTACAATTATTTTCTAGCGTGTTTTGCTTACCCATATTAACGGTCATTTTCGAACTACCAACACTAGGCGGTATAATTTTCGAACTACCTGTAACCTGTGCATAAGTTAAACGGGTATGCAAAGGAGTAGGTAAACTATGCGTCACTGGTACGCTTGGAGAATTTTGTTTTGAAGTTGGTTTTAATTAGGAAATTGAATTTTGTTTACCTTGCCTTGCCTTAACAATTGCTACGCCTCAGCTAAGCCATTTCGTATTCACGACACAGTATAGAAGCATGACCGGGACCCAAACGATATTACGGCATATCGACCTATCGCGATGTTGCCTACATTAACCAAATTAATCAATAATGGTGTACTCAACATAGTTAAGCAGCATTTAAAAAGGAATAAACTATTACCAGAATTATCCTTCGGGTTCCAATCTGGAAAATCCACCGAAGATTGCCTAGAATACGCGACGAACTACATAATGAAGAGCAAAAGAGAAAATAAGAATTGCATAGGAATATTTTTCGACTTTTCGAACGCGTTCAACACCGTGAACATTGACAAATTAAAAGCGATAATGACAACAATGAACTTCTCGGAAGACGTGTTACAGTGTGTAACCGTTGCCGGTCACAGCATAATGCAGTACGGTTGAGTTGGAAGCGATAAAATATTCTTACTATAAAATTTAGAATATAACACTTATGTCCTGTAAATATTCACCTTGATTAGTGCTCAGTTGGGTTGTGTCTAAGGTAAGATCGCCAAAATGTAGGCCACGCGTCGCACGTCCATGCGTCGATCCCTTAGATAGCCGAAATAAATTATATAAGGAAACCCGAGTGAGATTACTTCACATGCAGGTTCAAAACGAACCTTTCTAGGAAAGTTGAAGGAAAGAGAAGGCAAAACTACGTGCGTAGGTCAAAACGAACCGAAAGAATTATTTAGCGAATTCCGAGTGATCCCGAAGGATTTTCGATTATGTACTGACGTACTTCCGGCATGTAGTCAGGTCTCCTAGTTTATCTGAGGGCTAAAACTGTACGATCACTTCGTTCCAAACCGCCAAACATAGTGGAAGTGAATAGTTTCCCGTTAGGTCACTGCTTCAAGGTAAAAGCAGAGAGTGCTAGGGAAGTAGTTCATGAGCTCAAGTTTTTGTATTTCTCAGGAGGTAGAATAGAACGTGCGAAATAGTTCAAGTGTTAACCCGATTCGTGTGCAGGATAGAAAAAAAGAAGGTAACCATGTGCGCAGAGGCTAACGACCCGTGCGAGAGGCTAACGACCCCTTTTTGTGTATGCCATCAGGCAATTTCTATCCTAGGAATCGGAGATTCCACGAGAGAGCACGTTTTCCATACGCTTGCCGCACCGCTTGCGCGCCACCCGTTGCCCGCTACCACGTTGAGTCAACATCGACAGATTCGCCGGACTCGTCCAGAAAATACTTCTGTTGGCCCGGATCAACCCATTCCGGCCGGCACCTGTAGTTACGTTGGCGGCAAATGCCGCATCCCATTTGTCATCGGCGGATAATTAGAAATCCCCGCCAGCCGCCACAGGCGGCGAGAGAGAGAAACCAGAACCACATGCATCGATAGAACTACAGCCAGATTCCACCAGCAGCAGCAACAACTGATCCCCAGAGAGAGATTCGGTGAGTCCGTTCCACTTATCTTACAAAGTACCGCCGAAAGAAGACGCCATGCGGCGTATGTGAAGCCGCGAGTCGGCCATTTTGAAGTCCCCGCTTTAGTCGGGCCGAAGAAAAATTAATAGAAAAATTTGAGCTCAAGTGACACGATTCGTCACATGTAACTGAAGTTACGGACGCGCCGTAACGTAAATTGCGATCGCTTCTGGGAGACCAAGTCGATCTATCCTTGGCTCTCGGGAATAGTTTATGAATGATTAAGTAGAGTCGTTATGCCCGCACGTACCGTGAGAGTACGAGAGAAAAAGAGATAAGCTTGGAGGAGAATTCGCACCCGAAACAGAGTAGAAAGTTAAAAGTAAAACCCATGTACATATAAAATAAGCTGAATCGAAAATTAACCCAATTATGTTACGTCGTGAATAAACCCGCTTTTCGAGTAATGCAGGACTTTTAGATAATGAAATGTTTCCCTAGTCACCTTAGTTCGTTCGCTCCGTTTAGTTCGCAGCATGCGAAAGTCTCAGGCATGCATATGTTCGGTTCCTCTCGAGTTGGCGCTGTCTGGTGGCGGGTTTTGTAAGTTTCCCGTGATGAAAAAAGCTTAAAGGATTTCTATATCGAGAATTATGTACGGTGAGCTTTGGGTTCGTTAAGTTTCTTTCCGAGTTGTGCACCGGTTTTGGCGGAAACTAGCTAGCGAGCTGAACCGATCTGAATTCTTTCTCCGAAGGGATTCAACTTGGACTTGCATAGAAAAGCAGTCTCATCCGGGCAACATTTATCTTGGCGGTAGTCTCCGTAAGGAGTGGCGCTTAAACTACTCGCTTAAGCATGATCGGTTCGCGACGGCTACATTTTGGCGCCCAACGTAAAAGTACGAATTAATCTTTGGTGGATAAAGGCATTTCAGAATGAAGTTTAATTCATTCACGATTATTACAGTTTAAAGAAAATATTTCGGTTCATTAAAAACTCGCTGATAGTTTTGGAATGTTTGAAGAGATAATTTTATGCATAGACCAACGTTGGTTGAATACTGATTGAACGAATATTGAGGATTATATTGAGTTATGTTGAAGTACATTATGTGCAGAATTTAAATTCAGTAATTGAAGTTTGGGGATCTTCCAGAGGAAAACTTATATTTTCGGAGAACTAATCTTAACTTATCTACGGTTTTTTTTCGGAATCTGGAGTAATAATTAAACGGTGACTGAAAATACTTTTTTTTTATTAAACATAATTAATTTTTTTTTTCTTCATATTATTGATAACATTTAGTAAAATATATTCATAACTATAACATACATTTATATTGAACGGAAACTAGAAATTTAGTGCTAATCGGAAACTTACATTTATTGTACATTTTTTTTTTTGGGTTACTGAGTGTTATCCACGAAAAATATAAACATGGGTGGGAAATATCCATATGCTGATCATTTACTTAATGACGAAATTGATTACGAACTTAAATTGCGACACCATGATGAAGAGGTGGGGAATGACTTAGATACAAAACGGAGATTACTGAGGAGACTGTTTAAACGGGATGTGCAAGAAAACCAAGAGTATGTTTCAATGTACACTATTGAGCAAGAATTTGATGACTTCGTTCCAAACCGCCAAACATAGTGGAAGTGAATAGTTTCGCGTTAGGTCACTGCTTCAAGGAGGTAGAATAGAACGTGCGAAATAGTTCAAGTGTTAACCCGATTCGTGTGCAGGATAGAAAAAAAAGAAGGCAATTTCTATCCTAGGAATCGGAGATTCCACGAGAGAGCACGTTTTCCATACGCTTGCCGCACCGCTTGCGCGCCACCCGTTGCCCGCTACCACGTTTAGTCAACATCGACAGATTCGCCGGACTCGTCCAGAAAACACTTCTGTTGGCCCGGATCAACCCATTTCGGCCGGCACCTGCAGTTACGTTGGCGGCAAATGCCGCATCCCATTTGTCATCGGCGGATAATTAGAAATCCCCGCCAGCCGCCACAGGCGGCGAGAGAGAGAAACCAGAACCACATGCATCGATAGAACTACAGCCAGATTCCACCAGCAGCAGCAACAACTGATCCCCAGAGAGAGATTCGGTGAGTCCGTTCCACTTATCTTACAAAGTACCGCCGAAAGAAGACGCCATGCGGCGTATGTGAAGCCGCGAGTCGGCCATTTTGAAGTCCCCGCTTTAGTCGGGCCGAAGAAAAATTAATAGAAAAATTTGAGCTCAAGTGACACGATTCGTCACATGTAACTGAAGTTACGGACGCGCCGTAACGTAAATTGCGATCGCTTCTGGGAGACCAAGTCGATCTATCCTTGGCTCTCGGGAATAGTTTATGAATGATTAAGTAGAGTCGTTATGCCCGCACGTACCGTGAGAGTACGAGAGAAAAAGAGATAAGCTTGGAGGAGAATTCGCACCCGAAACAGAGTAGAAAGTTAGAAGTAAAACCCATGTACATATAAAATAAGCTGAATCGAAAATTAACCAAATTATGTTACGTCGTGAATAAACCCGCTTTTCGAGTAATGCAGGACTTTTAGATAATGAAATGTTTCCCTAGTCACCTTAGTTCGTTCGCTCCGTTTAGTTCGCAGCATGCGAAAGTCTCAGGCATGCATATGTTCGGTTCCTCTCGAGTTGGCGCTGTCTGGTGGCGGGTTTTGTAAGTTTCCCGTGATGATAAAAGCTTAAGTGATTTCTATATCGAGAATTATGTACGGTGAGCTTTGGGTTCGTTAAGTTTCTTTCCGAGTTGTGCACCGGTTTTGGCGGAAACTAGCTAGCGAGCTGAACCGATCTGAATTCTTTCTCCGAAGGGATTCAACTTGGACTTGCATAGAAAAGCAGTCTCATCCGGGCAACATTTATCTTGGCGGTAGTCTCCGTAAGGAGTGGCGCTTAAACTACTCGCTTAAGCATGATCGGTTCGCGACGGCTACATTTTGGCATGTAACCGTTGCCGGTCACAGCACAATGCAGTACGGTTGAGTTGGAAGCGATAAAATATTCTTACTATAAAATTTAGAATATAACACTTAAGTTCTGTAAATATTCACCTTGATTAGTGCTCAGTTGGGTTGTGTCTAAGGTAAGATCGCCAAAATGTAGGCCACGCGTCGCACGTCCATGCGTCGATCCCTTAGATAGCCGAAATAAATTATATAAGGAAACCCGAGTGAGATTACTTCACATGCAGGTTCAAAACGAACCTTTCTAGGAAAGTTGAAGGAAAGAGAAGGCAAAACTACGTGCGTAGGTCAAAACGAACCGAAAGAATTATTTAGCGAATTCCGAGTGATCCCGAAGGATTTTCGATTATGTACTGACGTACTTCCGGCAAGTAGTCAGGTCTCCTAGTTTATCTGAGGGCTAAAACTGTACGATCACTTCGTTCCAAACCGCCAAACATAGTGGAAGTGAATAGTTTCGCGTTAGGTCACTGCTTCAAGGTAAAAGCAGAGAGTGCTAGGGAAGTAGTTCATGAGCTCAAGTTTTTGTATTTCTCAGGAGGTAGAATAGAACGTGCGAAATAGTTCAAGTGTTAACCCGATTCGTGTGCAGGATAGAAAAAAAGAAGGTAACCATGTGCGCAGAGGCTAGCGACCCGTGCGAGAGGCTAACGACCCCTTTTTGTGTATGCCATCAGGCAATTTCTATCCTAGGAATCGGAGATTCCACGAGAGAGCACGTTTTCCATACGCTTGCCGCACCGCTTGCGCGCCACCCGTTGCCCGCTACCACGTTGAGTCAACATCGACAGATTCGCCGGACTCGTCCAGAAAACACTTCTGTTGGCCCGGATCAACCCATTCCGGCCGGCACCTGCAGTTACGTTGGCGGCAAATGCCGCATCCCATTTGTCATCGGCTGATAATTAGAAATCCCCGCCAGCCGCCACAGGCGGCGAGAGAGAGAAACCAGAACCACATGCATCGATAGAACTACAGCCAGATTCCACCAGCAGCAGCAACAACTGATCCCCAGAGAGAGATTCGGTGAGTCCGTTCCACTTATCTTACAAAGTACCGCCGAAAGAAGACGCCATGCGGCGTATGTGAAGCCGCGAGTCGGCCATTTTGAAGTCCCCGCTTTAGTCGGGCCGAAGAAAAATTAATAGAAAAATTTGAGCTCAAGTGACACGATTCGTCACATGTAACTGAAGTTACGGACGCGCCGTAACGTAAATTGCGATCGCTTCTGGGAGACCAAGTCGATCTATCCTTGGCTCTCGGGAATAGTTTATGAATGATTAAGTAGAGTCGTTATGGCCGCACGTACCGTGAGAGTACGAGAGAAAAAGAGATAAGCTTGGAGGAGAATTCGCACCCGAAACAGAGTAGAAAGTTAGAAGTAAAACCCATGTACATATAAAATAAGCTGAATTGAAAATTAACCCAATTATGTTACGTCGTGAATAAACCCGCTTTTCGAGTAATGCAGGACTTTTAGATAATGAAATGTTTCCCTAGTCACCTTAGTTCGTTCGCTCCGTTTAGTTCGCAGCATGCGAAAGTCTCAGGCATGCATATGTTCGGTTCCTCTCGAGTTGGCGCTGTCTGGTGGCGGGTTTTGTAAGTTTCCCGTGATGAAAAAAGCTTAAAGGATTTCTATATCGAGAATTATGTACGGTGAGCTTTGGGTTCGTTAAGTTTCTTTCCGAGTTGTGCACCGGTTTTGGCGGAAACTAGCTAGCGAGCTGAACCGATCTGAATTCTTTCTCCGAAGGGATTCAACTTGGACTTGCATAGAAAAGCAGTCTCATCCGGGCAACATTTATCTTGGCGGTAGTCTCCGTAAGGAGTGGCGCTTAAACTACTCGCTTAAGCATGATCGGTTCGCGACGGCTAAAAGTGGGTCCAAAACTTTTTGACCAACAGAAAAATAATTATTCAAACTGAACGTGGAACGGTTAATATGCTGACATCGAAAGGACTACCTCAAGGTGACATATTGTCACCAACACTTTTTAATATATATACTACCGAACTTCATGATACAGTAGAAAAAGAGGACACAATAACACTTCAATTTGCAGACGATTTTTTTTAAAATTGTCACTGGGAAAACCGAAGAAGAAGCTATAGAGAAGGCCCATGGGGAAATAAATAAATTTGCAGATAAGGCAAGAACATTAGAACTACAATTAAACGAAGCGAAAACCAAGGCCATGATTTTTAATACCAAGGACACAGACTTAAATCTTAAAATTGGAAATCAGACCATTGAAACTGTAAGGAGCTATAAATATCTAGGCATTATAGTGGACAAGACCTTGAGTTTCGGTTCACAAGTCAGAACAATGAAACAAAAAGTCGGAGAACGACAGAAAATGCTTAAGATCGTTAGCAGTATAAAAAAAGGTGCAACACCGAAAGTTATGGTACTGTTTCACAAAGCGCTATACGGGAACTTCCTAGCATATGGATCAACAGCGTATGGAAACATATCAAAATCGTATAATAAGCAACTTGAAATATCCAACAGACAATGCCAACGGATAGCCACAGGCTGTTCAAAAACAACACCGATTAATACATTAGCAGCATTGAGCAACGAACCACCACTCTGTTACAAAAGAATTTATAAAGCGAAAAAAAGAATAATGAAACATCTGATTAAAAGAGATGCAGTCAGTAAACAATTACTCAAACTAGAACCAGCAAATTCACCACCAGACAGAATGTATACCTTCATAGAGAAAACATTTTTGGAAAATTCGGAAGAAATTTCGAGAGTATATGTAAATATTACAAACGACTTAAAAAAACACAAGATAGAAATAAACCCTACAATACAAGGAATAACCATAAACAAAACAAAAATGGATAAAACAACCATGTATCGTATCGGAGCAGAGCTACTGCACACCGAGTATAATGGATGGAGGCACGTTTACACAGATGCTTCCAAAACACAGGATGCTTGTGGTATAGGAGTTTACGAAGAAAGTACATCACTGGAAATCAGCCTAAGACTAGCGGAACAATGCAGCATCATGACAGCGGAACTACTGGCCATTTGGATGGCTGTAAAAGAAATAAAAGGTATGGAACCACACAAAACCGTTATTCTAACGGACTCACAAGCAGCCTGCTGGCATCTCGAAAACTTTAACAACCTCGAAGACATTGACCAGCTAACGGCAGAAATAGGAAAGATATTTACTGATACTGAAACGGTAGTCCAATGGATCCCAGCACACGTTGGATTGCCTGGTAATGAAAAAGCGGACCTATTAGTAAAAGGAGGAACAGAATCACCAGCAATCTTACAGAATAAATTACTGCAATGTGATCTCATAAATATGTTCGACAAACATCTGAAAAGTACGACGGATAACTGGTACCGTACACTAGCTTTAGAGCAAAACAAAGGAAATAAATTTTTCAAGATTGCGGAGAATTTTCCAGAAAGACCGTGGTTCTGGAAAACAACATTAAACAGTATTGAAGTAAGGAACCATTCAAATATTACATAACGCGGAATTTGACAATTTTCAATACCCACCCACCCCCGCCTAACGCAATTTTACATGTTTGCCACACGCAATGTAACGCTTCGCTGAATACCCCCCCACCCCTGAGCGCGTTATGTATTATTTGAATGATCCCTAAGGGTACTTAATCGGATTTTAGCGGGACACGATTATTCTAATTTCTGGCTTGCAAAAATGCAAATCCAAAACACCGAAAACTGTGATCTTTGTGAAGTTAGAGACACAACAGAACATGCCTTATTAAAATGTATAAAATACAGTCACATAAGAATTTACTTTGATTGGGAACAATTTGAAAGTATACAAGAAATTGTTGGCGACTTACAAGAAGAAAAACTGAAACAAATACTAAAATTTGTCAGAATGGCAAGATTAGAATTGTAACAATAGTAACGGCACATCGTTACACTACGAGCAGATGGCGGATATAAGATTTGACTCTTGAGCCATAAACGTCATACCTGAAAAAAAAAACACTATAACACTGAGTGATAGTTGCAGTATACGCAGAGATGCCAGATATACAGACAAATCTGTATTATACAGACTTTCTGTGTTGCGATACAGACACGCGAGAGGTGATACAGATTTTATACAGACATTTAGTATAATACAGATATTACACAGATATCTGATATTCTACATAATGGTTTTACCAGTATACACAAAAAAACGAACACAAAAACCAAAAGTCACTGTAGCCGTTGCTGGAAAAAGTGAACTAGGAACTGAACACTTTGCTGAACATATTAATCTTGCGTTTTTGAGAGTGAAATCATGACAACGGGAATCGAGTCAGGCTATCGGGGTTTTTATCGGCCCCGTGGGCACTAATCTGCCTGTTTCGCCCCCAGTAACAAACAGCTGATTGTCTCGATCGATTGCCATGCAGGTTATATTGGTGAAAAGACCGTTTGTTCTATTCGGAGCAATATCCAACGTTAAAGAATTGCTTAAAATGTCCCAAACCTTGAAGGTACTATTTTTATAACCGCGAGACTTCTGCCATCATGTATTAGTTTAGCTACATTACGACGAACGACGATTTTTATCACGGGAAAGACTCTTACTTCTATGTGTTACTTAAATTTAAAAGATAAATTAGTTATCGATTAATCGACCAACTATGATAGACTCGAAAAAGAACAATCAAAACAAGCAATAAAACAAAACAATCTGACAGGTCGACAAATAATTAGGTATCAATGTATCGGTAACTTTTTTTCGCAGCGGTATACAGACTTATACAGACATTTTTATGGATTATACAGACTTGCCAAAAAAAGTCTGGCATCTCTGAGTATACGTCGTGTCGTGTTTCAAATATATCACCTAGCGTAGTGCAGTATTTGGACGTAACTGGATATCATATCTAATAACAACAATATCTTATGATATATATAAAACCTACCTAAAACTCCAAAATATAATCATATTAGGACATAGGTGTACGATCAGCTTTATTGGATCGGGGGTTTTTATATTCATTTTTATTATTTATTATTCCAAATCATAGTATATTCCAACAGAACATATATACATACATGGATGGGCAGTTATATGGCCATGAAAGTTGTAGTTTATTAATTTGGGAAGATTAATATTCTCGTGGCCCTACACTAAATACAACCGAATATAATCACACAAATAAACGGTAATTTGAATGTCGCGAAAAATAGCATCCATGTTCTTAGCAATGATTTACATAAAACATCGCAACCATTGCATAAAAAATTGTAGTCCTAATAAAAATATTCCTTATTGAACTTTCTAACTAGTTGGTAGTCTGTGATTTTAGTTTTTCCACGAACGTTCCAGGTTATCAGCGATCGCTTCTAAAAAGTCTTGGGTATTAAGGTACATTCCTTCTTTAGTGTTTTTCATTCCATGAATGCATATGGCTAAATCTTTTGTCATTTTTCCAGATTCTACCGTATCAACACAAGCGCGTTCAAGGGCAGTAGCAAAGCGACCGAGTTCAGGGGTGTTATCCAACTTAGCACGATGTTCCAGTCCACGAGTCCATGCAAAGATTGAGGCGATTGGATTGGTGGAAGTTGGTCTTCCCTTCTGATGTTCCCTATTATATATAAATTTATACAGGCTATATAGGTTATTCTTTACACAGTTTTCTCATACTAACCTATAATGACGCGTTACTGTACCGTGAGCAGCCTCAGCTTCAATAGTTTTACCATCCGGGCATATCAGAACGGAAGTCATCAATCCAAGTGATCCATAACCCTGAGCCACGACATCAGATTGAACATCCCCGTCGTAATTTTTGCAAGACCACACGAATCCACCATCAGATTTTATAGCTTGGGCAACCATGTCATCGATCAATCGATGCTCGTACCAGATTTTAGCTTCCTCAAATTGTTTTTTGTAGTCCCTAAAATATATCCATCTTAATATTTTCTAACGGTTTGAGTATAGAAACCATATACTTCTCATAAATTTCCTGGAAAATATCTTTAAAGCGACCGTCATAACGCTTGAGAATTGTATTTTTTGTGGACAAATAAAGTGGCCATTTTTTCCCCAAAGCAATTTGGAATGATGAGTGGGCAAAGGATTTGATAGAGTCGTCGGTGTTATACATGCCCATAGCAACTCCACCGCTTTTGTATTTAAACAGCGTGTGCTCTTCAGTTGTTCCATCATCAGCTGTGTAAACTAGTTTTACTGTACCTGGTTTAGATACTACAAAATCAATAGCTTTGTATTGGTCACCATGGGCATGGCGACCGATAACAATTGGTCTGGTCCATCCAGGTACAAGCCGTGGAATGTTGCTACAGAGTATTGGCTCCCGGAACACTGTTCCTCCGAGAATGTTACGAATAGTTCCGTTTGGACTTAGCCACATTTTTTTGAGTTTGAACTCTTCCACTCGTTGTTCGTCTGGGGTGATTGTTGCGCATTTGATGCCTACGTTATGCTTCAATATTGCGTTTGCTGCATCGATTGTTACCTGATCATTAGTTTGATCTCTATACGGAAGCCCAAGATCATAGTACAAACACTCCACCTTAACATATGGAAATATTAGCTTTTCTTTTATAAACTGCCAGATGATTCTTGTCATCTCATCTCCATCCATTTCGACGACGGGCTTAACAGCTTTAATTCGGGCATCCGAACCTGTATAGCAAAAATTGAGATAAATTAATATAATACCAGAAAATAATTTGGTTGTGGTTTTAAGAGATATTGCCCGCTTCTTTCTTTATGACAAATAGAACTTATGTGATTTACCTAATATTACTTATCAGCAGTGGTGGGCACCATTCCGCTAATTCGCTAATTAGCGACGCTGAAATTCAGTTAGCGATTTAGCGATTTCGCTAATTTTTGAGCTGGTTAGCGAAACTGTTAGCGTCGCTAAAATTTTGGCCTTCAAAACGCTAATCGCTAATTCGCTAAATTTTGTGGAGAAGCGACAATAGAAATAATTAGAAAAACTGTGAGTTGCTGATGGCGTACGTAAATTGCTACGAAAGATGAACATATTTTACTGCGAAAGTTACTTTTGTCGTTTTTTTTTACCCTAGAATGGAGTTTCAGTTATCGTACAAGCCACAGGAGCATTTTGAAGAACGAGCACAAGGTGTAGATTGAATTTTTGGCACACCAAGAACTTCGGTAAATTGCAATGCGCTTGAAATTATGACAACTTTGGTTCTACTTTTTCGATTCAGATAATAATTGAATTTTCATGAAAACATTCCTAAGAATCACTACACTTTTCACTTTTTATTCACTTTCACTATTTAATTCTATCACTTTTCACTTGCAAATACGTATTTCGGCACTGTATACAGTCCAAATAAGCACTGACGAAGGCACTATGTCAGTGCCGAAATACGTATTTGCAAGTGAAAAGTGAAAAGTGATAGAATTAAATAGTGAAAGTGAATAAAAAGTGAAAAGTGTAGTGAAAATTTTTCTATCAAGACGCTCGAACATAAGTGGATTCCTAAGAATGTTTTTCTCAATGCAAGCTAAATAATTTTTGTTATTCTTGTTTTTACAAAATCAAATATGAATACCGTTTCGTGAACCTCTTACTGTAAATAGCTTTAAAAAGTAATTGCTTTCGTTTATTTAACCAAAACAGATCAAAGTGGTCCAAATCTTACAAAACACGAGCAATAAATATAGCGATATGACTATTTACATATTAAAAAGTTAGCGATTAGCGATTAGCGAAAGTTCCGCTAATGTGGGTTTAGCGTTTAGCGATTATCGAGCTAAATTTTCCGGTTAGCGACTTAGCGATTAGCGTCGCTAAATTTTCGATTAGCGGTGCCCACTACTGCTTATCAGACTAATAAAAATATCTTGATCCTTTAGAAAATTTTTTAGTGTGACCTTTTCCGCTAGCGGCGAAAACATGTTTTACATAGATGCAATTGATTGACAAATTACAACGATGTTTTTGTTTGTATTTACTTTTGTTTCATATAACAGTTTATCATTCTGATAACCTGCATGGCAATCGATCGAGACAATCCGCTGTTTGTTACTGGGGGCGAAACAGGCAGATTAGTGCCCACGGGGCCGATAAAAACCCCGATAGCCTGACTCGATTCCCGTTGTCATGATTTCACTCTCAAAAACGCAAGATTAATATGCTCAGCAAAGTGTTCAGTTCCTAGTTCACTTTTTCCAGCAACGGCTACAGTGACTTTTGGTTTTTGTGTTCGTTTTTTTGTGTATACTGGTAAATGAACATGGCCAATAAAACAAACGTACATTGAATCGGTCCGTAAATTTCTAATAAAATTCACGTGTATTTTCGCACTAGAGGTCATGAAAGGTTGTGAATTTTCAAGTATATCGGGTGTCGCGTGTGTAAGATACAAATTAGTTAGAGTGGAGTGAAAATTAGAAGATCAAAAATGGAAGTGATTATGCAGTGTAAATTGGCACAGAAGATATAGTTCGCCATTCGTGTACGTTTTGATTTTTACCAAGTGAACGGTAGTGTTAGTGAAAAGAGAGTGGAAACCGTAAAGAAGGAATGAGGTTCAACACGTCCTCTCCACTGACATCGATTGGGTTTGTGTGTGTTTTTTTTTATCTTCCGCTGAGCTTTGCGCGCAGCGAAGTGCAAAGCTTTCTTGCATTTGTGGTTCCTGCTGCTGGCTCGCAAAATGCAACTGGAGAGACAGGAAGCAGAAGCTAAGTATTGGTTTTGGTGATATTTCACGTCGTGTTTGAAACGGGATCAGAGTGAAATTGTGACTACCTATGTTAACGCACACAGCTTTTCTTCCATTCGATTTGAACGGCATGTGAGCGAGAGAGAATTTGTTTTTTTTTTCTGCCTTTTGTGCTGCTTACGACCGCAGAGGCACCTTCGAAGATGCCGATTTTCTGATTCTTTCTCTCTCGATCACTTGCTGTGTGTGTTGGGTAGCGCGTTCATGTGTTCATGATTTTTTTTACGTTGCATCAACTTGCAAGTTGCAGTAGGCTGACATGAGAATGTGTGTTCAGCAAATAGACCATCGCACGGTGACGTCGCGCACTTGCGTTTGACAGCTATTGGTGACTTTGTTTGCCTTCGGGGGATGCAGTTTGGTTCTAAATTATAGCAGATCATTTCAGTTGTGACCAGTGATGCCACATATATAGATTTGTCTGCTTTTATACAGATTTCTTGCGTATTTTTCATACAGATGGCTGCATGCAGATTGCAGATTTTCTGGAAATAATACAGATTTTTTTGGTTTTCATGGGGTAGAAATTGAACTTCTTGATGTGGTTGAAAAGCGGAGATTGGCTCGGATGTGGTTCAGCGTGTCGTAGGTTTTACTATATTCATATGCTACTATAAATCTTTGAACACGCTAACTTTCACAAGATCGAATTGATAGTTTTACAATAGAGTTTGATCATCTATCATTCACACGCGACAAATATCTAAGTGCTTCGTCTGTCATGAAGAGTTCTGATCGGTTACGGTCATTTAACCATATTTAACCCTAGTATTTTTATGATTTTCCTAGCTTTTGGACAAATGTTGATACACTTGAATTGTTTTTTTTAATTCAATAATGTTTAAATCTTGTTGGATGCAATTTTTTGTTTTTGAATTTTAAGGGCTTTGGATGCATGTAAATTTGCCAGTTTTTGAATTCATTAGGATACTTAGCTCATTCCAAATTATATTACAAGAGAAAAACGCCTTGTAGATCTTATATCCTCCACAATTGCGGTCGGCTTACAGTTTCCGAATAAAGTTTAACGTCTTACGAAATAAAGCTACTTATTGATTCGTGAATGCGTAAATTAAGGTGTTCATGAGCAGAAACGCGTTAGAGTCGTACGATACGTAAGGTAACCGAAATTACTTAACCTCCACGATTCGCTTGTATCCCGGCACTGCAAATATGATGAGGTTTCAAACATGTTGGCACCTGGCGCGCTTTCGTGAGTTCATATATCGAAGATCGCACCACTAACCCCGGGAAAGTGCGTGCACGTCGGGTTCAAAATTGGAAGGGTCGGTCAGTTCCTCTATCAGTACAAAGCTCGTTATTCCCGTCGTACTACTAAAATCAATGAAACAAAACGTCTTAGATACATAGAAGATAGGTTCGCGAAGAATATCTTAGTGGACGAGGGCCCATAAATACCGCCAAGAGTTTTATCGTATGTAGAGAAGAAACGCGACAAACAACTAACACAAAATTCCTATACCCGTGGTGCTTGTGGAGTGTGCAGGAGTATATCCGGCCTCTAGTAACAACAAGTATCGAACTAACACCCCTTTCCTTCCTTCCTTTGATCTAAGTTCTGGACCGGCAGGCGTCGGTACTGATCAGCATGCAGGGGTTATTGGAGATGCACATCGAAAAGCTAAATCCCAAGCAGGAATCACTAAATTCGATTTACAACTCCAATCGATCCTGATCAGTAACGAAGTGGCAACCGGTGGTGATCAATCAAGCTCAAGCTCAAGCTATAACAGTTTATCATTCTATTTTGCATTGAATTTTACTATCAAATTGAAAAGTATATAATAATTTACTCGTCCACAGATACGACGCATTTCCATTATTACTTGTAAACATCTCCAACATCAAAAAATAAGTAACATCAATAAACAAAACTGAATATCTTTCACTAAGTTTCTTCAAATGTTCAGTTTGCTTGCGAGTGTGCTAGTGTGCGGATTCAAAAAACAAAATAGTTGCAGCAGTTGCAAAAATTTGAGCAGATCACAGGAAAATTAGAGAGCCAAAATAAAGCTACGTAATTAACCTTAGGGGGGGGTCCGACTTTGTGACGAAATGCTACGATGGGGGAGGAGGGGGTCAACAAAAACCAAAAAAAAAGCTCGTCATTTATGTATGCTCCCTTACCTGTAAGGCATACATACATAACGTAACGCTCACAGCGGGAAGGGGAGTGTCCTTGAGCGTTACGATTGGTTAAACAGGGGAGGGGGGAGGTAGATCAGCGTTACGTAACAAAAAATTTTCGAAGAGACTTTCCAAAAACGAGCATTATTATTAACCGAATTCTTCTATTGCGTGCGTTACGTATTTTTTTTAGGGGGTAGGTGTTGACGTTACGTTTCGTTCCAATAGGGGAGTTATCCCAAAAATGGGTTTTTGCGTTACGTAATTTATGAAGGTAGCTAATTAGCTTTTTCAAAATTTGATGCTGATCGGTTCAATGAGGTTGAGATTTCTAAAATGCAGTAAAATTATTGTCACAGAATGGTGTTCGATATCGGAGCGTGTAGGGTCCAGAAAGACAGGTGTGAAATTCGATCCGAAGATCGATCGGATCCGAACCTTCAGAGTCAGTTTTTTTAGGACCGGACCGGAACGGAGTCATTCGGTAAAAAAACAAAAAAATAAAAATGAAATAATAACATCAATTAGAAAACACAACACACTAAAGTCGTTTTTTACGCGTCTTATGTGCAGGTTTTAAAATTTTTCGCGGTTTTTACACGGATTTTGAAATTTATGCGGATTGCCAAGAAAAGTTTGGTTTTACGCGAGTTGTTTTTTGACGATTTTTTTTAAACGTTCATTCAATGTGTCGGTTGAATTTCTAAAATCGAATGTTGATGCTTGTACCTTCCCTTTTATTCAAAATGTTTTCATAATAAAATTTCCTGAATTTCCTTAAAATATCAGATTTTTTAACAAACCGCGCCGTATTCGTCATAGGAATCGCCGCGTACACTGTATGGCGACGACCCAGTCAACCACAAATCGTATATTAATGTGTGAAAATTATCGCAAATAAATCTCAACGAAGTCGAAATCGTAAACCAAGTGTATTATCATGCGCAGAAATTAACCCTCTAGTGCCCAATGCCGCCATTTGGCGGGCTTCAGTCGAAGTTTTGAAAAGCCTCGATAAATACTTAAAAGTGTTTATAATGGTTCATAGTAATTTTACCGAAACCCGTCTAGAAATTAACTAGGGCACTAGAGTGTGAAACAGATCATTTTCAATCGGAAATTATCGTATATAAATACGTGTATCAATAAATTGCATACCATTATTCCTCAGTACGTATATCGCCTCCAAAATAGTACACATATGCTGTTTTTTTGCGGATATTGGAATCGAAACATTATTATACGTATGAAAATGTTGACTGGGGAATTCGATGGGTTTTGTTTCAAAAGAAACAGATAATATAGCATTAGTTTCCCTAATGCTTCTTCCTGGAAAACTAAATATATGTCATGGAAACGCCCAAAGTATCTGTGCAAGAAGATCAGCTAAACTCGACGAAGTGAAAAATCTGCTACAAGATTCTAAGGTCAGTCTTGCTTGTTTCACAGAATCGTGGTTGTCACCCAAAGTTAATAATCGAGCCGTAGCTATTCCTGGGTATAAAATCATTCGTAATGACCGACTGTACATGCGCGGGGGTGGAATTGTGTTTTATTGCAAGGAACATTTGCGTTGTAACAAAGTTTACAGTACGGTGTTAGACATTGATTCAGATGATAAAACGGAATGCCTTGCATTGGAAACAACAGTTCACCTCAAATCAGACCACGACGTATGTATAACGCTTCGCCTCACAGTTTTTCGTTTCGACCATGGGACATCAAGTCAAATGCAACAGGTCTCGATGGATTGCCTATAAGCTCCATCAAAATCGTTCTCCCTCTACTCTTGCAACAATTTACCCACATTTTCAATACCATCATTGAATCTGCAAGTTTTCCTGTAGCTTGGAAGCAAGCGAAGATTCTTCCCCTCCGTAAAAAACCTCATGTTCACGCGCTAACGAATTTGAGACCGATTAGCATTTTGTGCGCAATGTCGAAAGTTTTTGAAAAGCTAATGAAGAAGCAAATGACAGCCTTCATTTCTGCGAATCGTTTACTCTCGGATTGTCAAGCTGGTTTTCGTAAAGGCCACAGCATCAAGACAGCGACCTTGCGTGTTTATGACGACTTAGCAATAGCAATTGACAAAAAAGGTACCGCCATACTACTCCTTCTTGATTTTTCCAAGGCTACGATGATACGATATCGCACCGCAAGCTATGTTCAAAACTTGAAACTAAGTTTAATTTTTCGTCTAATGCAGTGAATCTTGTAGAATCGTATCTTCATGGAAGGACGCAAGCAGTTTTTTGTGGTGAACATTGTTCTGAAATTGGAGATGTAACTTCTGGCGTACCACAGGGTTCAGTGATTGGTCCTTTGTTGTTTTGCTGCTACATCAACGATCTCCCAACAGTGCTACGATGGTGCTCGATTCAAATGTACGCCGATGATGTGCAACTATACATTAGGCGTTTTGGACCCTCTGCTCGCGAACTCGTACGAATGGTGAACGAAGATCTGACAAGAGTTGCTGATTGGTCTGACCGTAACGAGCTTCACGTAAACCAAACAAAAAGCAAGGCAATATTCGTCAAAGGCTGTCGGCGCAATACGGCTTCTACCAATTTGCTGCCTGCTATCGTCATGAAAGGACAAACCATTGAATGGGTTGAAAAAGCTGTAAACCTTGGCTACGTGTTTCAATCTGATTTGGAGTGGGACGGATTAATCAACCAACAATGCGGTAAAATCTACAGTTGTCTACGATCGCTCAACAGTACAGCGTCCTCGGCACCTACGAACGTTCGTCTGAAATTGTTCAAAGCTTTAGTACTACCCCACTTCTTGTTCGGAGATCTTCTGCATATAAGCCCTAACGCAAGCTCTATAAACAGGTTACGAGTTGCACTCAATTTCTGTGTCCGTTTCGTGTATGGTCTAAACCGCTACGCGAGAGTTAGTCATCTCCAGCACAATTTAATCGGATGCTCGCTACAAAACCTATACGCATACCGATCCTGTGTGTTTTTATGGAAACTTTCCAAACGCAATCAAAGCCGTCGTTTGCAAAACTACATAATTCCACGAAACAGTACGACAAGCTACGCAAACACAATGTTCGTCAGAGGTGTGATAAATTGGAATATGATGCCTTCTACAATTAAACGCTCGACTTCGGAAGCAAGTTTCAAGAGGGGCTGCCTCGAATTTTGGAACTCTGGAGAAACATAATTGTAAATTAATGTTAAAGTAAAGTAAAAATAGTAGATTAGTTAAGTCATTGACATGTATAAAACTTTGACAAAACGGAGGTAGTAATTTAAAAGGTTTCACCTTACACTATCAGATAACAAATAGATGAAATGAAATAATGTTTTTCAGTATTTAGCACTAAAACGTGCAACGTACGTACGTTCAATAAGTTTAAAGAAAGTTTACCTGCCGTAAACATTGACATTAGAAAAAATATTTTCGGTAGCAATATTAGCTGGGGTAATAGGTGTACAATTATTTTCTAGCGTGTTTTGCTTACCCATATTAGCGGTCATTTTCGAACTTCCAACATTTGGCGGTGAATGTTCGAACTACCTGTAACCTGTGCATATGTTAAACGAGTATGCAGAGGGGTAGAAGAAGTGGGCGTTATTGGTACGCTTGGAGAATTTTGTTTTGAAGTTTGTTTTGATTGGGAAATTGAATTTTGTTTACCTTGCCTTGCCTTAACAATTGCTAAACGGACTGGGCATTGATAAAAAATTGACATATGGTTGCCGTTACAATTCGCACAGCGAAAATTTTTACTCTCTTTTACAGGACATGTGTCCTTTTTATGAGAAGAGTCTCCACAAATAAGACATTTTTGGTCCATGTTGCAGAATTTTGAACGTTGGCAAGTACGGCATTGGGTGATATGCTTTTCACCTCCGCCAGACTTTCGATACATTTCCCATTTCACTCGCACATTATAAATAGCATGTGCTTTGTCAAAAAATTTCAAATTTTTAACCTCACTGCGGTTAAAATGAATTAAATAATTAACAAGGGAAATTCCAGTTCGCTGACTGCTTTCGCTTCGTGATTTTTGTTTCATTAGAATTACTCGGGTAGAGGCTATGCCAAGTAATTCTGTTAAAGTAAGTTTGATCTCATCAACGGTTTGATCGTTGGTGAGACCTTTCAATACGACCTTGAACGGCTTGGCGCTCTTAGTGTCATATCTAAAAAATTTATACATCTTTTCAGTCAAATACTGAATAAGACGATTACGACCCTTAATAGAGTCGGCTAATAAGCGGCATTCGCCTCTACGACCAATTTGATATGTAACTTTAACGTCAGAAACAAACGTTGAAAGTTCCTTTTTGAAAATATTGTATTCAGAAGAAATAGTTACCACAATAGGTGGAACTTTCTCCTTTTTAAAAAATTTACATTTTGTATAGTTTTATTACTAATAACTTCCATTTCGCCAGCTTCTTGCTCAGGCAAAATATCAAAAGGATTGTCACTACAGACACTCGAAGAGTCAGAAAGAGATGCCTCTCTTTTCCTCCCCGCAGCGATGCGAGGTTTCTTTTTCCGTCCTGCCATTTCAGGTGATACGAAAAAAGTTTAAACAAATAAATTCAAAAGTAGGTAGTCTTGAGAAAGACTGATGGGAAATAGCTTTCAGGTAGTCTTTAATAGACACACTGACAAAACACAAACTTTGAAGCTATAGGCAGTCAAAGACCAGTCCACAAGCAACCGAAAACACGTCTGATCTGTAGGACAGTTCAAGACGCACTGATCTGTACAGATCATGCTTTGTGCAGCTAAACACGGTAAGAGTCGAAACCCCATCAATGGATAATTTTTTACTGTCATATGAGGCTGTCAAAAAAAAATAAAATAAATTTAAAAATGTGAAATGGGTAAAATTGTACGCAATAGGAAGACATAATCTTAGAAAAAATGGTCATTTTTTACCCATTAATGGGTGAAAAAATACTTCAGGTGTCTTTTTAGTTTTGTTCACTATTCGTCAATGATTGTCATGGAAGAACTTAAAAAGAGACTCGATGCTGCGTCGTTTGAGAAATTGCAAGGTAAATAGTATGTAGTATCAAGTATTAAATTTTACAATGTGAGAGTGTCTTATATTAGGTCTAGAATGACCACTATCTGGCTGCAATACCTTTTTTGCAGAGAATTGCGATTCTGACAGTTGCTGATAGCAGATAAAATACTCCTGTATTCGTAAATAAGAGTCATTTTTATATATTTGCAAGTCATTAAAAATAACTGATTTCACTTCCCCTTGTTTTCACTTTTTTGAGTAATAACCACAAAATTTCCGTTTTTGCGTGGATTTAGGTTTCACTTAAATATGGGTAAAATTTCACCCATTTTCTTGAGAAAATTTATTTCTCAAAATGAGTGAAATTGTACCCAGTTTTAAACGTTTGATCGGTATACCTGTTAATGGGTAAATCGAGTTTACCCATTAAATGGGTTTGCTCACTTTTTGTCGAAATGGTTGAAAAAGTACCCATTATTGGGTTTTCCTTTCCTACCGTGAAGATTAAGTGACGATTGACTAATATTCGTTTAATTTTTAACACCGCACGAGGGTTTCAATACGGCAACAAAGTTTATTGATATGAGCAGTTTGTTAATCTAGTGACGCTTTGCATGATATATCTGTTTTTTTTTTCGACCAAATCAGCTAAACTGATCTCCCGAAATTTAGTAGCAGCGAGCGAGACGAATGGTTTGCGTTTTTTTTATTTGATGACTGTTGTTCACTGCGGGAATAGGTAGTAAGTCATAAACACCGTAGTTCGTTTTATTTCGGTCAATACAAGAAAAACTAGTGACGATTCCCGTGGGCTTGGTAAGTGCGGAGAGAAGCTTCCCAGCAATACCAAGATTGAAAACGTAGCTTCCCACCCAGGATCAATTCTACAACCTAGCTATCCTCAATATCGGATTAGCGTTGCTGAAAGTGGTTGGCGTTGACGCAGTGGTCAAGATATTCAATACATCTCTTCGCAGATTCAATCCCGATTGAACTAATTTTTTTTTACTGTTACGACACTATTTTATACGTTTTTAAATAAGCGCATTTTACCTCTTTTTAACCTATTTTTAAATGAAAAGTATGGAAAATAGCTCCCAAATGAAATTTTCCTTAGTTGCGCCCATGAAAATAAGCTTTTTAAATTGGTCTATAGCGCTCAATTTATGCTAGCCCTGCTTGACCGGCATGTACGCCTATACATAGAAGTTCAGGAGATAAGAGTCCGGGGAGCTGGAAAGCTACAAAGTCTTATCGAGAAAATAAGTCAAATTCTCCCGACACCACGCTTAGATTATATTCGGCGTGTGGACCAGTGCACCGTCCTGTTAAAGGACGTAATGATACTTGCCGTTGAGGTCCCCAAGTGCCCGAGTCACTACCTTCTTCAGATCATCGGTTTCTCTGAATGCGGTGTTGATTGTTACGTTTTGATGTGGGACTACGTTCTTCACTATACTGGGCTACATTCTGTGAAAACTGAAATGAACATGTAACGTTTCTGGTTGGCAAAATGGAAGTTTCCATATGCTAATAGTTCTCAAACAACTGTACCGATTTCAATAGTTAATATACCGACGAATAGCAAATATATATAAAATTTGTACAACATGATAGTTATACTTACCATTTTCTTATTACTAGGTGAAAATAACGGAAAAGTTTCAAGGTCACATATCTACAAACATTTTCCATACGATTGACTTATTTCTCTACCGCAGACATCAAAAACATAGAAGAAATGGTTTTGACGCATTCAGTCACTGGCTAGCAATGCCAGCCAATTGGCATCGCGTTCATCACCCGACGTATGCGACGTGGAAAGGAAGCAGAGATGCTACCACGTGATTGGTTCTTCCCACCTCCCTGGTACTGTTACTGGTAATAATACCCATAGTTTGACAGTTATACAACGATGAAAGGAAATTCATGTCAGTAGACTTGTCAGGTTGTCTGTTCCCAAAGTCAGTGTTTGTTTACAGTGATGGTGCGAACATATATGTATTAGAAAATCTTTAAGACCGAATTGGTCAAAAATGGCACTTCACGTGAAATTGGCCACTATAAGGTTTGATGCAACATCCTTGACATCCCGTAGCAAACGTTGACACATTTGTTGTAATTATATACACCTTCAAAGTATGTTTTATAAGGATGCTCATTACAGCCAGTGGGTGTTCACCATGCCCCAGTGGGTTGCATAGTGCCACACACCGATTGATTGCTAGTTTTTTACCATTATACAATAAACTTTTTATTTTTTTTTTTTTGGTTAGCGAATGGCTGGACACGTGTCACTTGAGATCCTATTGTGGTCATTCACCTCTGCCCAGCAACTCCTATCCCAACCTCCACGTGGTGCCGACCGGGATACGAGTAACCTTAGCGGAGATCGGGTAACCAACCCCGGTGGAAACTTTGGTCGTATGCTGACTGGGAAGGGGGAACGCACGCGGATGTTTCCCCATGTTAGGGTCGGCGTACAACAGCGTCTCATCCGGAGCGGGCGGCTGAATCATGAAATGCGGTGTCTCGCCAGCTATATCGAAGACGGCAGCCCCGTCGCGAGACTAGGTATCGCAGCCGGAATAATCGGCATAGACCTAGGCGAACGAAAAGGACAACGATTATTGGAAACTCGGTACTTGGAATGTAAGGACTCTACTCGAACCGGCACGCGCAAGTATCCTGGCTAGAGAGCTGCGGAAAGTGAATGTGGAGGTTGCAGCTATCCAAGAGGTGCGGTGGCCGAAATCGGGAGAACGCGAATTCCGAGCAGTAGATCCTATTGCGGACACTTTATTTAAGTACCACATCTACTATAGCGGCGGCGTGAAAGCAGAAAGAGGAGTCGGTTTCGTGCTAATTGGAAAACAGATGAAGCGTGTCATTAGATGGAGGCCCATCAGTGACCGTATATGCGTGTTGAGAATTAAGGGCAAATTCTTTAACTACAGCCTAATAAATGTGAACGCACCGACCAACGAGAAACCCGATGACGAAAAGGAGGAGTTCTATGAGCTCCTGGAAAAGACATACAATGAGTGCCCAGGACACGATATAAAGATTGTCATCGGAGATGCAAATGCACAGGTCGGGCAGGAAGACTTCTTCCGCCCCGTAACTGGTAGGGAAAGCTTCCACTCTACTACGAACGACAATGGCCTGAGGCTTGTTAATTTCGCTGCAGTTAGGGGGATGGCTATCTGTAGCACCACGTTCTGATCGATGGACGGCACTTTTCAGACGTTACAGATGTGAGGTCGTTCAGAGGACCGAACGTTGACTCGGATCACTATATCGTAGTAGCCAAAATCCGCGCCCGGCTGTCCAACGTGCTGAAATCCAAGGCAACGAGGAGGATGCAGTTGAACATCCAGCGGCTATCACTTGAAGGAGTGGCTGCAGAGTACTCGCAGAAGGTTGATGAACGGATTGAGGAAAAGTTGAAGGGAACCTGAATGAACAGTGGAGGCACAAGTGTTGGGTACAACTGCGGCAGCTGCGCCCAATGAGTGGTTTGACGCTGAGTGCCAGCGAGTGACGGAGGAGAAGAACCGCGCCAGGGGTCACATGTTGGCCACGGCTGTGACTCGTCAGAGCATGGGTAGATATCGTGATGCAAGAGCCGCTGAAAAGAGACTCCATCGCCGGAAGAAACGACAGCATTGGGAGCGTATTCTTGCGGAGGCGGAAGGTTGCTTCTCCAGGCACGATGCGAGGAGCTTCTACAAGAAGGTCAACGGAATCAGGAATCGAAACGTGTCAGCCCCTGTCATGTGCAACGATAGGGAGGGGAACCTGATAACCGATAAAACAGAGGTGGCCAGGCGTTGGAAGGAACACTTCAGTGTGCTGTTGAACGGTGAGGGAAACAGTGGAGTCAAAAGGAGCAGGATGGCTATTGAGAATGATGGTCAAGCTGTGGAGCCACCATCCATAGACGAGGTGAAGAAAGCAGTGAAAGAGCTGAGAAACTGCAAGGCAGCCGGGAAGGACGGCATTCCCGCCGAACTCTTCAAAGTCGGGAGCGAACAGCTGTATCGTGCCATCCATCGGATCATGCTGAGAGTGTGGTCTGATGAAGAATTGCCCTCGGACTGGTTGGAGGGTCTCATATGCCCGATCTACAAAAAAGGCCATTGCCTGGACTGTAGCAATTACCGGGGCATAACTCTTCTCAATACCATGTACAAAATTCTCTCCCGCATCCTGTTCCACAGATTGAGGCCGTTGCAGGAGACCTTTGTTGGCGAGTACCAATGCGGTTTTCGAGGGGGACGCTCCACGACGGACCAAATGTTTACCTTGCGACAAATCCTCGATAAATTTCTAGAATACAATTTGCAGACGCACCATCTGTTCATAGACTTTAGGGCAGCGTACGATTCAGTCAAGAGAAATGAGTTATGGCAGATTATGATTGAACATGACTTCCCAACAAAGCTGATTAGGCTGATACGTGCCACCCTTGAAGGTTCTACATCAAGCGTCAGGATAGCGTCAGGATAGATATCGGACTCGTTCGTGATGTTAGATGGTTTGAAGCAGGGTGGGCTGTCGAACTTATTGTTCAACATCGCATTGGAAGGTGCTATACGGAGGGCTGGTGTGCAGAGAAGCGGCACCATCATTACGAAGTCGCACATGCTTCTCGGTTTTGCGGACGATATCGACATCATTGGTATCAACCGTAGAGCTGTGGAAGAGGCCTTCGGACCTCTCAGGAGGGAAGCTGCGAGATTAGGGCTTGTCATAAACGCTGCCAAAACGAAATACATGGTGGCTGGCAGAGTGCGTGGTAGTCCGTCGGAGGTTGATGCTGCGGTGGTGCTAGATGGGGAAACATTTGAAGTAGTCGACGAATTTATTTACCTGGGAACATTAGTGACATGTGACAACGAGGTTAGCCGTGAGATTAAGAGGCGTATAGCAGCCGCAAACAGGGCCTTTTACGGACTACGTAACCAGCTAAAGTCCCGCAGTCTGCAAATCCGTACCAAACTTGCACTCTATAAAACACTGATTCTTCCGGTGGCTCTCTACGGCCATGAACCATTGACGCTGAAAGAGGCTGATCGGCGAGCTCTTGGTGTTTTTGAGCGTAGGATTTTGCCTTCAATCCTTGGCGGTAAACTAGAAAATGGTGTTTGGCGCAGACGCATGAACCATGAAGTGTACCAGGCATACAAATCGGCGGATATAGTCAAGCGGATAAAACACGGCAGGCTTTAGTGGGCTGGGCATGTAGCGAGAATGCCGGATGAGCGTCAAGCGAAGGCTATATTTAGCAGGAATCCCGATAGAGGTCGTCGACTTCGGGGTAGACCCCGCACTCGTTGGATGTGTGCTGTCGACGAGGATGCACGCGAAATAGGTGTTAGGGGCGATTGGAGGATAGCAGCCCAAGACCGAGGGACTTGGCGACGTATTCTGGATTCGGCACTGGATCGATAATCGGTCTGTCGCCCTCAAAGTAAAGTAAAGTAAAGTAAAGTAAAGTAAGTACAATAAACTTTTGAAATTGTGAATAGTGTACCTTTAATGAATTAAATTCAATTATAGTTTTGCACTGCTGATCATTTAAAAACTCAGACGTCTTCGATGTTTAAATCAGCAAGCAAGTTAGGGTGCTCATCATGCTACTATTTTCATTTGCAAAATTTAAAAGATCTGAATTAAAACACAGTTTGTTAGTTTTTTAATTGGTGAAGCCTTTGTTAATGCTTGTCTAAATTATAGAAAGAGCAAGAGATATACAGTCATGGACAAAATAATAAATACACTTGCAGTGTTGGATAATTTTTCGTATTTGCGCGCTGATTTTAATTGTTGTATGATGTTATGTTACGTCATTATGATCCGCAGACACTTTTTTTAAAAATGGGACTGAGAAATGACTGGAGAAATTTCTTTGTCGGTAATTCCGAAAATTTTTTGCGTGAGTTAGTGTTTTTAAAGTGGCGACAAAAATAAATACACTATTGAAATATATATACAAAACAATCCAAATTAGCTTTATTTCTCTACATATTGTTAGCAAAGTGATTTTTCACGTTACAAAACTCATTTTCAAAATTTTGTGGCCTGTTTTTTGTTTTGTAAAGCCATATTCAATCTTCGTGGAATGTTTACCCCCAGGTTTTCACAAGTAGAAGCTGAACTAGCATTTCACGCTGCCTGTGCGACGTTTAGTTCAACCAGGTGAACCTGCATCATGCACAAGGGACAAGCGGAATCCTTTGTCGCAGGTTCACCAAAGAAAACATCAACGTGGCTATTGTCCAAGAGCCATGGGTGAACAAAAATAAAGTCTTAGGACTTTCAACAAATAAGGGTAAGCTCCTTTATGATGATTCTGCGCCTGCACCAAGAGCAGCGCTTTTGGTAAGTAGTAATACCAACTTTACGCCAATTACAGAATTCATCGGACGGGATATATTAGCTGTGCAAGTGGAACTGCCAACGACACGGGGAAAAGCGGAAATAATGGTGGCCTCCGCCTACTTCCCAGGGGAACTAGAAGAAGCCCCTCCCAGGGAAGTACAGGAGTTTATAGCACACTGCAAGAGACAAAATAAGCAGTTCATCGTTGGGTGTGATGCAAACGCCCATCACACAATATGGGGAAGCACAGACATAAACAAAAGAGGTGAGTGCCTTTTTGAATATATACTATCTAATAATATTGATATATGCAATCGAGGTAATAATCCAACTTTTGTAAATGCAATCCGACAAGAAGTGCTCGACCTAACCTTATCGAGCGCTAAACTATCGGAAAAAATCGTCAACTGGCATGTATCTGATGAGATTTCTCTATCGGATCACAAGCAAATTTTGTTTGACTATAACGCAGGGGACTTAGTAACGGAAGTTTATAGAAACCCTAGAAAAACCAACTGGGAGCTTTTTCATTCAAAAATAGTTCGTGATGAATCTACCTTTGAAGGGCAAATCCAGACAATAAAAGAACTGGAGGATTCATCACAACAATTTACGAATAAAATCATAGCCCTTTATAACCAAAGCTGTCCAACCAAGACGCGAGTATCCAACAAAGACGCGCCTTGGTGGAACATAAATCTTGAAAAACTGAGGAAGTTAACTAGAAGGTTGTTCAACAGAGCCAAGTTAACCTCAAATTGGGATGCTTATAGAGAGTCCCTTACGCAATACAATAAAGAAATCAGGAAATCACGCAAAAGGGGATGGAGATTAATGTGTGAACAAATTGAAAGCACCCCTGCAGCTGCAAGAGTACACAAAGCCCTGTCCAAAGATCACACGAATGGCTTGGGCAGAATAAAGAAGGACGACGGTACTTTTACTGCCGGTTGTCTTGAAACACTCAGTGTTATGATGGAGAAACATTTCCCAGGATCACGATCCATTCTAGAAGAAGAAACGCAGGACTCAAATGCGCCATGTGCTGGCTCGACTATCGCTAGGACAAATGCGCATTACATAGCCTGCGATATCTTCACAGAATCGAAAGTGGAATGGGCAATCAACTCATTCGAGCCCTATAAGTCCCCGGGGTTGGATGGATTATTACCAATAATGCTTCAACGGTGTGGAAAGGTAATAATTCCATTCATAACCGAGATATTTAGGGCAAGCCTGACACTTAATTATATACCCACCAACTGGAGAAAAACGAGAGTGATCTTCATACTAAAGGCTGGGAAGCCAACAAAACACTTCCAAAAGCCTTTAGACCAATTAGTCTAACCTCCATTATGTTAAAAATTATGGAAAAACTAATTGACTATCACGTTAAATCAACGTACCTAAAAACCTCTCCGCTGAGTAGGTATCAGTTTGCATATCGAAGCAACATGTCAACAGTGGATGCAATACATATGCTGACGACAAAAATAGCGAAATCTATAGATACAAAAGAAATCGCACTCGCTGCGTTCTTAGACATAGAGGGAGCTTTTGATAATGTATCCCATCACTCAATGTTGAACGCAATGGGACACCATGGGTTTGACACATATACCTCAAAATGGATCAAAACCATGCTGAATAGTCGTGAGATAACTGCAGTATTGGGTAATACTACCCTTACAAGGAACACAACTAAGGGATGCCCGCAAGGTGGAGTTCTATCGCCTTTGCTGTGGTCATTGGTTGTAGACCAGCTACTTAGAAACCTAACTGAGCTAGGTTTCGAAGTGGTCGGATTCGCCGATGATGTTGTGATTCTTGTGAGGGGAAAATTCGACAGTACAGTATCGGAGAGAATGCAGTTAGCTTTAAACTATACTTTGGAATGGTGTAGACAAGAGGGGCTGACCATTAGCCCCTCTAAAACAACCATTATTCCCTTCACCCGGAAAAGAAGGTACAACTTGAAGAGCCTGAAGCTGGGCGAGACTACACTGCAGCTTTCCACTGAGACTAAACATCTTGGAGTAGTTTTAGATAAGAAACTCAGCTGGAATGCACATATTGAATATGTCATCGGTAAAGCTACGAGTGCCCTCTGGGCATGTAGCAAAGCTATTGGCAGAACATGGGGTCTAAGGCCAAGTATGATTTATTGGTTGTACCAGGCAATAATAAGACCAAGAATAACGTATGCCTCGCTAGTGTGGTGGCCTTAAACAAAAGAAAGGTCAACGCAGAACAAGCTTGGTAAGTTGCAAAGGCTAATTTGTAAGCAATTACAGGAGTAATGAAAAGTGCTCCGTCGAAAGCCTTAGATGCAATTCTGCATCTATTACCACTCCACCAGGTAGTGCAACTAGAGGCGGAAAAAAGTGCATTGAGACTAACACACCTCAAAAAAGTACCTGATGGAGATCAGACAGGCCAGCTGGCAATCCTCAAACATTTCCAGCTGAGCAAACATATACCAGGTATCGAAGACTGGATGAATACAGAAGCAAACTTCGAAATACCTTTCAAAATCATAGAGACCGAACGGGAAGTTTGGGAACAAGGTGACCCGAATATCCGACAAGGCTCTGTCGTCTTTTACACAGATGGCTCAAAAATGAATGATTCAACCGGAGCAGGTATAAATGGTCCTGGGATAAGTATCTCGATACCAATGGGCCGTTGGCCTACAGTGTTCCAGGCCGAAATATTTGCAATTTTTGAATGTGCACAAATCTGTTTGGCTAGGAAATACAGGCATGCTAACATATGCATTTTTTCTGATAGCCAAGCAGCACTTAAAGCACTAAAAGCCTTCACATGTACCTCTAAGCTAGTATGGGAGTGCATCCTTTCACTGAAACAACTGGCAGAAAGGAACCAAGTATGGTTATACTGGGTTCCTGGTCACTGCGGAGTGGAAGGCAATGAAAAAGCCGATACGTTAGCTAGACAGGGGTCATGTACCGATTTCATTGGCCCAGAACCGTTCTGTGGGGTGTCATCAAGCGCCTTGAAAGCAGAATTGAAAACCTGGGAACATAGGACAATACAAGAGAACTGGATATGCTCAGTAGGGCTACGCCAGTCTAAACGCTTTAAAAAACCAAGCGTCAAGAAAAGCCAGCAATTGCTTAGTTTAAATAAAAAGGGACTAAGGACAATTACCGGACTGTTTACAGGACACTGTCCAAGTAAGCATCACCTGAAACAAATTGGTCAGTCAGATGACGAAATTTGTCGTCTCTGCGGATTTGAATGTGAAACCGCAGAACATTTGCTCTGCCACTGCAGTGCACTAATACAGCGCAGAATAAGAGCCTTTGGAAAAGGAACTTTGGAGCCTTTTGAGGTCTGGTCTGCGAATCCTAATGAAGTAATACATTTCATACGAAATTCAGTGCCTAATTGGGAGAAAGGGTGCGATATGACAACGACGATCACTTCCATCAATAGTGATACGTCTGCCACGAGTACCTAGACTAAAGAAGAGGTATACCACAAAAGATCAAAATAATGGTCGCAGTGGTCCAAATCTTACAAAAAAAAAAACGTCGGACAGGCAGCGTGGAATGCTAGTTCAGCTTCTACTCGTGAAAACCTGGGGGTAAACATTCCACGAAAATTGAATATGGCTTCACAAAACAAAAAACAGGTCACAAAATTTTGAAAATGAGTTTTGTAACGTGAAAAACCACTTTGCTAACAATATGTAGAGAAATAAAGCTAAATTGGATTGTTTTGTATATATATTTCAATAGTGTATTCATTTTTGTCGCCACTTTAAAAACACTAACTCACGCAAAAAATTTTCGTAATCACCGACAAAGAAATTTCTCCAGTTATTTCTCCATTCTTTTTTCAAAAAGAGTGTCTGCAGATCTTAATGACGTAACATAACATCATACAACAATTAAAATCACTGCGCAAATACGAAAAATCATCCAACACTGCAAGTGTATTTATTTTTTTCTCCATGACTGTATTTAAGTTTTGTCTTTTTCAACTGATTATTTTAGATTTTAGGGGATCTATTCCGATGGTTTTTTTTACATTGTTAAGCGTTCCAAAAATTTATAATTAGTTTAGAGTTGAGGAAAAACATAACTAAAAAATCTTACAGCGATCTGGTTACTTTTTTTTTTTTTTTTAGCTGAAGATCCCCAAAAAACGATTTTTTGATGATCAAGCGAAGGTAAATTTGTTTTTGTTTTTTTTTGTAAGCTTAGTAACTTGAGCTTGTTAATCGCGCAGTTATGTATACAAATGTTCTATTTATTGTTTGCAATTGAGAATTGATTGCGTTAATCAAAAATATATTTTCATTTTCTTTTACATTGAGGTCGCTTTTTACGCAAGGAATACGTGGTGCGTTAAAACATAGAAGATCCTTCTAAGTATTTTCGAAAGTACAAACCATATATAAAAAAGCAGAATTCGAATTTTAAGAAAAATTAGCTGTATTTGCAAAAAAAAAAAATTTAGTTTTTAAATACAGCAATAATCTATTTGGCAACTCTTGCGGACAAAAGCAATATGTTTTCTGGATTCCTCGCTTTATTTTCTTCAAAACTCACATTATAGTATTGTTCGGACGTCTTACGTCTATAAATTGTAGGCAATAGAAAAAAAGTGCTTTTGACAAAAAATGCGTTATCTTGAAACAAAGAGAGGGGTTCCACAGACCGGGGGTATTCCAATCGACACCGAAATTGGATTTTTTTCAAAGTGACACTGGATGAATAATTACACCAACATTGAGCAAAATCTGTGACGGTCGTGTCCAAGTTTGTGCTCTTTCGTGGTCGTTTCCTATGGAATGACCCATATTTACTTTAAAATATGTCATTTGATTCGAAATAATGATCTTTCAAAAATGCCAAAACAAGGAACCTGCAATTTAGAAGAGCTGCTTGTCTCTTAAATCACATTGAGGTTAATTTTTGTACCAAACTTTTGCTATCCCTGGAAGCATTATCCGGTCCGGGTAGCTCCATTTCGGTCCGGTCCGAAAACAAATTGAACTTCAGACCGGACTTTCTTATTATAAACTAAACAATCAGTGGTGGGAACCATTCCGCTAATTCGCCAATCGCTAATTAGTGACGCTAATTTTGGCCTTTGAAATGCTAATCGCTAATTCGCTAATTTTGCAGAGAAAAAAAAACTATTTTCAAAAACTGTGAGTTGCAGATGGCATACATAGATTGCTTCGAATAATGAACATTTTAAAAAAGCATTTATTTTACATAAGAGCAGACTCACTTTTGATGCTCCTTATTTTCACGAAATCCTCAAGTATGACCGTTTTGTGAATTTTGAACCTCTTGTTGTAAATAGCACTTAAAAGTAATTATTTTCGTTTTGTTTTTATGAGCAATACTGCCGGTACCCGCATAACTGTCCCATACTGATTTTGGTCACTTTTGAGTTATCATTGGGAATCGACTTAATTGTTATCATATTTTCTGGAAAAAAATTAAAATTGATACTTTTGTATGGAAAAACATGGCAAAATTCCAAGTTGTTTTTGTCCCATATTGAAAGTACCCGCATTACAGTCCCACTGCATAGTGGTACAAACTGCAAACATATAATTTTACTCCAGATTAGTGTATATCGGATTATTTTAGGCATATAGAAGTATGTCATTTAATTAACTAAACTAATGTTGTTTGTCTGTAGTACAAACTACGTTGCCAATGATACTGCCGGTTGCTGGTTGAATTTTTATATGATGAGACAAAACATGTGAGCACTTTCGAAATGTACCCACATATTTTGTCCCATTTTGACTTTTTTTCAAGTTATATAACGAAAAACCAAATCCATCCATGGTTTTTTGTTCTCAACGATAAACTTGTGCTGTCATGAAACTGTTATGGTCATTGGTCCTGGATGTAATTGCTGGAAATCCGAAAATTCACGGATAATATTAAATCGCCGTTTTCTCAACATGTTGTTTTTCATTATGGGACAGTTATCCGGGTACCGGCAGAATACACATATACATTAGACTGGGACACGGTTATATGGGAAAAAAGCGATGGTGTTATTTTTCGCTCCCATGCACTTTTAGTGTTTCTTATGGGTTCTATAACAACTGTGTAAGTTTTCAGATCGATCGTGGAAACGCCCGATTGGCGCACGATTTTTAAAGCTTCCATACGATTTTATATGGGAGAAAACACTTTTTCGAAACTTTTTATATAGAGATGTCCAGTTGGCTCCTAAGAATATATCAATACATGATATTTATAGAAAATTTTCCTGAGAAAAGCTCTTCTGAAGACCGCAAGGCGCGTACTTTGCTTATGAAGAAAGATATTCACTTCAGACTGAATGAATATCTGACGAACGGCTCAACATTGAATTTTACTAGCAATACTGCTGCAGCATGATGCTGTTGCAAATTCAACCATGTGATAAAAAACGATATCGCTTAAATTATTTTGGAGGACTCCCCGAAGATAGGGGGATTAGGGGCATAATGAGCACACGGGGCGAAATGAGCACCCTTTTTTTAGGCGAAACTACGCATTTTTTAATACAACATGGTCACCATACCATGTTGTATTAAAAAATGCGTAGTTTCGCATAAAAAAAGGCCCCACTCTTCCGTAGTTACTACAATATCTCTTTATGTAGAATAAAAGTGATTTGTCTGTTTAAAATATGGAAATATATTGAGAAAATCAACTTGGTTCCCGAATGTTGGAAAAATTATTATTTTTGCGCGCTACAAAATAAGCTTCTACAGTCGTTTAAATGGGTCAATCAAGTATGTAGACACATCAATATGACGTATGGGTCGTACCCCGAATTTCACCATCATTGAAGTTTTGATTTTAAGCTATAATTAGTATTAAAATCTCATGGTAACTTTAATCAATTCAATAGGGGCGAAATGGTCACCTTTAGGTGAGGTGAAATGAGCACACCTTGTCACATAAACTTATCTGAAATTCATCTCAGTAGACTTGTGAGTTTGTCTGTTCCCATAGTCAGTGTTTGTTTACAGTGATGGTGCGAACATATATTAGAAAATCTTTGAGATCGAATCGGTCAGAAAAAGGGACTGCAGGCAGAATTGGCCATCATAACGCGCGACGGGACATTCACGAAACAAGCCGCCAAGTATCACGGCATCTCGCGACAAACGTTGGCCCATTAGTTGTACTTCAACACAGTTTCAAGATATGTTCTATAAGAGTGCTCATTATACCCCGTGGGTGCTCATTATGCCTCAGTGGGGTGCTCATTGTGCCCCACACATCGACTGATTGCTAGTTTTTGATGCATGAATCTAATTCGTGTTTTTCACCATCATACAAAAAAAATTTCAATTTGTGAATACTGTACCTTCAATTATAGATAGTTAATTCAAGTTTTGCACTGATGACAGCTTAAAATTTTTGTCGTTTCCCATGCCTAAATCAGCAACCAAGTTAGGGTGCTCATTATGCCCCTATTCCCCCTACTATGAGCAAAAATCACACTTTGAAAATTAATTCCACGCGAAATTATTTCTCATACTTAAGCAAGTTTGCAATAGCAGCATGCTGTAGCAGTGTTGCTGGAAAATTTCAATGGTGAGCCGTCCGTCAGACATTCAATTAGTTTGGAGTGAATAGCTGTTTCTACAAGCATCGTAGCGCCTTACGGTCTTCAGAAGAGTTTTTTCCAGGAAAATTCCCTATAAATATCATGTATTCATATATTTTTAACAGCCAACTGGACATCTCTAAAGAATAAGTATTGAAAAAGTAAATTTTCCCATATAAAATCGTATGGAAACTTTCAAAATCGGGCGCAAATCGGGCGTTTCACTGATCGATCTGAAAAGTTACACAGTTGTTATGGGACCCATAAGGAACACGAAAAGTGCATGAGAGCTAACATTTATTTTTTGTCCCACCCTAATATACATATGAGCCGTTGCGGAACAGAGTGGTCTATGTGCCATCGAGCTAATTGTTCAGCAGAAGCAATATTCGAAAAATCTCTGAATAAAATTCTGTTCAACGGATTCTTTCAAACAAAATGTTCTAATATAAAGGTTATGAAGTGGTTTAACTTTGGGATACATAAAATAAACAGTTTCTTTACGAAATCGATGATTTTATCTCACCAATGTACATAAACCACTCTGACTTCATATATATTTTACTGGAATCCTCGTATCGTTTCGGAACAGAGTGGTCTATGTACATAAACAAAAATAAAAATGACGTTAACTCGTATAGAATGGCTAGTGTCACATGTTATATGATGTACATGGCATGTCACATGCAACATGTGACGTGTAACATTACATGTAACACAACATGTTACATATTACATGATAGTTGTGTTGCAGTGTACAACGCAGCAAGCAATGCAAATTGAAGTAATTGCTACATATAGCATAGAATTAAAAATCAGTTAGTTCGAATCAAACAACCGTTGAATAAAGACATACTTTCAAATTGTTCTTCAAGATATTTTAAGTCCAGTCCGATTATTCCACTTTGGCAGCCAATAGGTTATGGGCTTTTGCGACCGGAGTCGGAACTGGTGAAGAAAATTCAAAAGTTTGGAAGTCAAGATGGCAGAAAAACTGGTGTCGTTTCCGAAGCTCAATGGTTCCAACTACGATAATTGGAGTTTCAGATTGAAACTGTTGCTGACGAAAGAGGGCAATTGGATTGCTGTAGCGGGCACGAAGCCAGAACCGGTCACGGAAGTTGAAGGACGAGCAAGCGCTGGCATCAATAGGATTGGCCGTGGAAGACAACCAGTTAATCCACATAAGGAAGGCCAAATCGGCAGCTGAGGCGTGGAAAGCTCTTGAAAACTTTCATGTGAAGAGGACGTTGACGACGAAGGTATCCGTGATGCGAAAAATCTGCAGTCTACGCCGGGAAAACACGGTGACATGGAAGCACACGTTTCGAAGCTGGCGGTGTTGTTTGAGAAGCTTAACAATCTGCAACCGGAAAAAATCCTTGACGACGAGTGGTTGGTTGCTATTTTGCTTAGCAGTCTACCGGAGGAGTACGAGACGTTGGTAACCGCTCTCGAAGCCCGTCCGGAAGAAGATTTGAACCTCGACATGGTAAAGGGTAAGCTTATCGATGAATGGCAAAAAAAGAAACAGCGCAATGGCGACGAAAACGACTCTGAGGCCGTGCTGTATGCTGATTCGAAAACCGAAAAGGATCGGTGTTTCTTCTGCAAAAAGTTGGGGCACCAGAAAGCAAATTGTGAAAAATTCCGAGTATGGAGAGCTGCGAAGGAAAGTGTTAGCGTAACCAAGCAGCCGAAAGCTGGGACTAAGCAACCAAAAGTGGTAACCAAGCAGCATAAAGCCAACAACGTGTCGCAGCGCAACGAAGATCACTACGCGTTCCTTACTGGTTGCGGCAACCAAACGGAAAAACTGTGGATATTAGATTCCGGTGCGACTTGTCATATTGCAAATTACCGGGATTTCTTTGTAGATCTGGATGATGCAGTTACAGAAGACGTTTGGGTCGCTAATGGAATGAAAATCGTTCAAAGGGCCGCGGTGCTGGGCGGATCAATGTCATCGATGGTACTGGTCGAGAGCGTGATGTGCCGATAGAATGTGCCTTGTTCGTTCCGGAAATGAAGTTCAATTTGCTTTCTGTGAAAAGACTCGTGCAAAAAGGATTCCTTGTGATATTCGATGCCAGCCAGTGGCGTCTCGTCCTATTGTGCACTACGTGCACTACACCAGGTGTTGTGGGTGGGGGCCGATTTCAAGAATATCAAACAAAAGTCAAAAGCTAAAAAAATCCATCAAACAGTATCAATGATCAACTAGTATTGCTCGCTGTGTACCATTTCTAGTGCACAAAATGAAAAAATACATGTGACCATGCTTTACCCACTCTACCTTAAGTTAACTCTGGAAATCAATGAGTGATGAGAACGTGAGACATAAAACAGACCCAAAATCTCTCTGCGCAGTGCACTTTTCAATGTACACAATATTGTTATGTATCTACATACCGAGCGTTTACGCGTGTGGCAAGTGGTTTTGGTTTCAAGACCGGTGTGTTAGTGTTGATTCCGTGCACTCCCGTCAGTGAACTTGAAGAGATGAGAGCAAACACGGAGAGCGTTGAAATTTGACAACGTTGTACACTCTCCGCAAGTATTGAATGCTGCTTCATCAGAGAAGGGATAGGTGGGAAACTGAGGCCTCTGTCATGCCGAGTGCGGCGCGGCGCGAACTACGGCAAAACAGTTCGGGATCTGCTCTGACGCGCGTGAGTCTTCATTGCTGATATTATTCCTCACCGTGAGAAGAGACGCAGCTCGCGCCGCGCCGCACTCGGCATGACAGAGGCCTGAGTGAGGCCCTCGCCATGCAGTATGCGGCAATACGCGACAAGTGTCTTTTCTCACGGTGAGGAATAATATTAACAATGAAAATCCCGAACTGTTTCGACGCTATTCGCGTCTCGCCGCATTCTGCATGACAAGGGCCTAAGGCCGGTGTTAGTATTGGCTACTGAAAATACGCTCGGTGGCATTGTATATATGTAACACACACGCGATGTTGTATTGCCTGGGTGGTAGAATGAAATGATTTTCATTCAGTACTTTTTAAGAGGCAAGTGCAGTACGTTAAAATAAATATGGAGCTAGATCTTGTTGAAGACCTTCTAGTCAAGCCATTCGTAAGGCGATCTGTTGAAGAAAAGCTCTTGATCACAAAAATGCAAGTTCCTCGACCAAAGCTAGAAAATCTCAAGTCAACGTTTGTCAGAGGTGGAAAGACAATTACACGAAAATTTAACGTGAACGCTTATGATGCAACGTGGCTGTGCGGCTCACAGACACGTGGTAAACTATTTTGCTGGCCGTGTCTCCTGTTTCAAAATCCTAGTGATAAATGCGTGTGGATAAAGGATGGATATGGAGATTTGAACCATCTTTCCTCGGCCATGAAGGGGCATGCAGCGACTAAAGAGCATATTAACAACGCTATGGCACACCGCACGTTTGGAAGAACGAGGATTGGTGAGGCGCTGGATCATGCACACGAAATTGCAAGGAAAAACCATAACGCTCGAGTGAAAAGAAATAGGGAAGGAATGACAACATTGATTGATTTAACATGTTTCCTTGGCTCGCATGGTCTAAGCTTTCGAGGTCATAACGAATAACACGATTCCGTCAATAAAGGCAACTATAAGGATCTCTGTGAATTCATAGCATCCAGAGACGTGGCCTTCGCTGATTTCGTCAACAACAATTCAGTGTTTTCGGGAACATCCGCTTCCATTCAGAACGAGCTTATAGAAGTCATTGGATCTTTTATGATTGAAGAAATCTTCCGGGAAGTGCAAAATGCTGAATTTATTTCTGTGATGGTCGATGAAACCACTGATGTTGCGAGAAAATCTCAGTTGGCTACGACTTTTCGATATTGTTTGAAAGATGGTAAGTAAAATTAATAGTATTTTTTGTGTAATGAAAAGGATTGAGTTGAAATGCATTGTTATATTTGTGAAACCCGTCTGTAGGTACGCCCGTTGAAAGATTCGTGGATTTGTGTGATGTAAGCAACGACAAAACCGCTGTAGCCCTTGCCAGAGAAGTAGTTTCGTTGTTGGAAAAATTCAGCGTGACCCCTGAAAAATTGGTAGCACAGACATACGATGGAGCTCATGTTATGTCGGGTGTTGCTGGCGGAACGCAAGCGATCGTCAAAAAATTATACCGTGATGCCGACTACATACATTGTAAGGCCCATGTTTTAAATCTTGTTTTGCTGCACGCTTGCAACTACCAAGATACAAGAAAGTTTCTCACTACACTGGCTTCGTTCTTTACTCAAAGTCCTAAAAGAGATTCAGAATTGAAAAACTACATCCAGCGTAAAATTCCAAACGTTTGTAAAGTGAAGTGGGCATATACATCCAGAATGGTTAATATTGTAGAAGCTCACTATTCTGAACTAACCACGTGTTTGGGCGAAATGTATCTCGGAAACGTTAAATGGGACGGCGAAACTTGTTCCCTAGCAAGGGGGTTACACAGTTTCATGCTTGAATTTGACACCATCTTTTATTTGAAAGTATTTTCGGCAGTATTTTCGTTCACTGATATTTTGTATCAAACTCTTCAAACGAAGGAACTTGACTACATTGAATGCGGCAAAAGCGTGAGAAATACTCGTGAAAACATTAGTAATTTACAGACGGACAAGAAGTACAAAGCGATCTGGCAGGAATGCTTGGAAATTACTGGTGAAACATACGACGGAAATCGATACGACCAATACTTCAAGAAATATAACGCAGTGATCACACGTATAATTTCTGAATTTGACCAACGTTTTGCTGACTTAAACAAGCGGAGCTATTTGAGTTTGCTGGACTGTTCTAAGTTTAGCGGATATTGCGAGCAGTTCCCTAAGGATTTGGTTGATGCTATCTGTTCTCGGTACACTGGTTTTGACAAAGTGAAACTGGGAAACGAACTTAAAGTTTTCTACTAAAAAGAGGAATTTTCGGGAAAAAAGTACCGGAAATCATGCAGATCCTAATGGAAAAAAACCTTAAAGACATCTTCTCGGAGATTTCACGCCTTGTCCGATTGGTCTTGACGCTCCCTTCCACAACAGCATCAGTCGAAAGAAGCTTCTCAATCCTGAGAAGACTCAAATCATATCTACGATCAACGATGGGAGACAATAGGCTAAAATGGCTTATGCTGATGGCTGTTGAAAGTTCTTTGCTACACAAATTACAACATCAGAGTGGTTTCAGTGATGAAATAATTGATAGATTCGCCCGTAGAGCGGATCGTAGAATTCCGCTGCTGTACAAATGAATGCTTAATTGAGAATTTCTAAGAATAAATCTGGTGTTTGAAGACGATATTTTTATAAATAAATTTGATTCTTTTTATGACAGCTAATGATAGATTTTCAGAAAATATGAATACTAAATCAGATAAATGCAATGCATGTGTTTTATTATGTACATTTCTGGCGATGGCCACTGGGGAAGGAGGAGGGGAGGGGGTAGGTGTTTGTATGGGACAACCTTGAGTGCACAGTCAATATCCAAATCCACGAGACGCCACTGATGCCAGCGGAGCGAAAATCATGAGAGGTGAAAAGGTTTGTGCAACGGTGGAGTCCGTTGGAAATTTGTTTGTGATGCGTCAATCATCAGAGCGTGTATCCATGACAACGACGATTGATGACTGCGTTCATGTTTGGCACAGGCGGCTGGGTCATAGAGACTGCGAGGCCGTGTTGAAATTGCAAATGGTAGCTGATGGTGTGAAGGTGAAAAGATGCAGTTGCAACGATACGTGTGAAGTATGCATTGAAGGAAAGAAGGGCACCATTTCCAAAGGCATCCGGAAGTGTGTCATCATCGGTAATGGATTTAGTGCACACTGACATTTGTGGGCCAATGCGTACAAAAACTATGGACGGCAGGCGATACTTTATAACGTTTATCGACGATCACAGCAGGTACACGGTGGTATATCTCTTACGTGAGAAATCAGAAGCGCTCCAGAAATTCAAAGAGTACGTTGAACTGGTCAATACGCAGTTTGGAAAGAAACCTAAAATTCTGCGGTCAGACCCCGGTGGCGAGTACAACGGTAAGAAATTCAAGGCTTTCTTGAAGCAAAACGGTATTGTTGGACAGTTGACGGCACCGTACACCCCACAGCAAAACGGGCTGGCTGAAAGGAAAAACAGATACTTAGTCGAAGTGGCAAGGTGTATGCTCATCGATGGAAATCTTGACAAGCGTTTTTGGGGAGAAGCGGTGATGACGGCAAACTACATGCAAAACCGATTGCCGTCACGATCGATCACTAGCACACCATATGAGCGATGGTTCGGGAAAAAGCCAAATCTCGGACACATTCAGCGATTTGGCGTAAACGCAGATTGTCATGTGCCAAACACGAAGAGAGGAAATCTGGATAGCAAAGCAGTCAAGCTGAGGTTCGTTGGCTACAGTGAAGCATCGAAGGCATACCGCCTGGTGGACGAATCAACAGGGAAAGTGACAATCACCCTTGATGTGAAATTTTTAGTGACTTGCGATCCTGAGCCAGGGCCAGTGGCAGAAAATTTGGTTATTCCATCTATCAGTTTCCTGCAAGTGGATTCATTAAATGAGAAAGAGTCAACGGATTCTGATGACGATGATGTCTGGGACGATCCTGAGGGAGCAGCGAATGAGGCGCAGTCCGATGCCGAAGAGGTGCATATTAATTTACCTCGCAGGTATTTTTCAAAACCGTTACGCGTGTGCGGCAGAAACTTTGGTTCAGGAGGAGCCGAAAACATTGCAGCAAGCGTTACACAGTCCAGACAGCAACGAGTGGCGTCGCGCAATGACGGAAGAGCTAGCATCAATTAAAGAGAACGAGACCTGGGATTTGGTAGATCTTCCTGCGGGTAAACGAGCCTTCGGATGCAAGTGGGTGTTTAAACGAAAACGCGACAAAAACGGTAATGTAGTTCGATACAAGGCCAGACTGGTAGCCCAGGGGTTTAACCAACGTTATGGGACGGACTATGATGAAGTTTTTGCGCCAGTCGTTCGTCATACCACGTTTCGCACGATGATGTCTGTTGCAGCAAAGAAAATGATGAGCGTCAAGCAATTCGACATAAAAATAGCGTTTCTCAACGGCAACCTTGAGGAGATATTTATGAAACTACCTCCCGGGTATGGCGTAAACGGCGTAGAAGGCAAGGTATGCCGTTTAAAGAAAAGCCTGTACGGGCTTAAACAAGCGGCTCGTTCATGGAATCAGCGATTTCACGAGGTGTTAAAGGCAGACGGTTTCAAGCGAAGTGAGGCAGATCCGTGCCTGTATACTAAACGAGCTCATAGCAGGTGTTGCTATGTTTTGGTATACGTAGACGATTTAATTGTGGCCAGTAAGGATGAACGTTTGATCAGTGCATTAGAGCAAACACTTGCTAAGAATTTCCAAATCAGTATTCTTGGGGATATCAAGTTTTACTTGGGCATTGAAGTTGAGCGAGATAATTGGGTCCAAAGTTTTGGTTTTCTGATTTTTATATATCAGCTGAAAGAGTGCAATTTTCTGAGAAAAACGTGATTTTCAAAAAATGTTTATCGTTTTCCTTCGATTTTAAATGAACAATAAAAAACTGCTCGGAGTGCCTTAAATGATAGTTCTCTCATATACCGTACATGGGCGAAACGTCATCTAAGACCTTTCGAGCAGTTTTTTTATTCTTCATTTGAAAATCGAAAGAAAACGATAAACATTTTTTGAAAATCACGTTTTGCTCAGAAAAAGCGGCTTTTTCAAAAAACTGATATAGCTTTAGGACCCAATTGTGGAGATTTCTTCATCAGTCAGCGAAAGTACATTGATGATGTCGTACGTTCTGTTGGTCTACAGGATGCAAAAGTTTCAACCGTGCCAATTGATCCTGGATATGGCAAGACAGAAGAAGATGAGCTCTTGTTACCTAACAATCAACAATATCAAAAGGTGGTTGGTCAATTGTTGTACATTGCAGTCAACAGCAGACCAGATATCGCAGCGGCCATTTCCATCCCAAAGAGACTGGAACGAGCTGAGAAGAATGGTTCGCTACCTGAAGGGGACTAGTGGTCTGAAGCTTAGACTGAGCAGCAGAGGTGACTCTTCTGACCTGATTGGATTTGCTGACGCCGACTGGGCAGAATGTCGTAGCGACCGAAAATCTAACAGCGGATATATTTTCAAGTACAGCGGCGGCACTATTTCATGGGCTTGCCGGAAACAAGCTTGCGTTTCATTGTCAGAAGCAGAATTTGTAGCGCTTTCAGAAGCATCCCAAGAGGCAGTTTGGCTGCAGAGACTGTTACATGATCTGGGAGAGAAAACCGAAGTTGTGTTGTTCGAAGAACATTCAGTGAACATTCTTTAGCTTCGCTAACGAGCAGAACAGTCGTCGGGCGCGGACGCGTTTGCTTTTCGCTCCGCAATTAACTTGTATAGTATACATTTTTTTTTTCACACCTTGACAACGTCGCATGTTTTTGCTGACCATCCGTGTCGTAACTCTTCCGCTTAGTGTATTAACGTAAATAACCATGCCGTGCGGTGTAAATTCGTGCAGCATAAACGACGACCGCTTTCTTTGGAAGTGCGAGTTCTGCAATAGAACTTACCATGCTGCGTGTATCGGCGTACAACTACACCGCGAACTTTTCATCACATCTTATATGGCGCCAGTGTGTACGGAATGTCAAGAAATTCTCCGGAAGGAAGCTGACGTACGGAAGCTGCTTCATCAACAGGAGCAGCTTGTGAAGGCAATACATCGACAGACGGACGCCAATCATCGAATTGCCGCGGATATGAAAAAAATCTGCTTAGTGTCAGAATTGTTCGACAGTATTGAGCACCTGCTTAATGATGTCAAAGAAACTTTGTCAGCGATTAACAAAAACAATCAAAACATGTGCAGTGCGGTCGGGCAGCACATAAAGTCGTGTGACAATAAATTGCACACGACATTGACCGGCATCAGCGAGTCGTTTTCAACGATGCCACAAAAAATACATAAATATTTTGACGAACGGCTCTCAAGCCTGACTAGCAATTTTATTAGTTCAATCGCAGAGGCTGAGTCATTCTTTTTTGTTCATCTATAATTTATTTGACACGGCACAAATACAATTTAATGTTTAACGGCGCCAATTATATCTGGTAGCTTACTTTCTAAAGTATCTTAATAACTAAAAGCAAATTTTTTATCCTCGCTGCCGACTACGAGCTGAAACTAAATGTAACTTAAAGCTATAATATTTTGCATTAAAAGCACTGGTTTACTGTATGATGGTTTTCATTGCCATAGGTAAGCACATGTTCCGCTGCTGGGCCAAGATATTACGGGCTGGCATATTGGGTTGTCTCCCTCGGGCCTTGAGAGTATCGTGCGGGTCTGATTGCTGTTTCCGGATCCGGGGTCTTAACGTGTTCTTGTCGTTAGGCTGGATGCAGGCGGAAGGGGGTAGGACTAAACTGAGGCGTGGATGGATTTCAGGAAAACGTAAGGGACATGTAGGATAGGTCACGGCTCGCCAAGACATCACGAACAGGAACAGCCGACTGCCTACCTTCGGCCTGCAGGGAAGCTATTAATTTAGACCTGGCGTCACGGTGTACAGGGCATGACCAAACAACGTGCTCTATGTCGTGATAACCTTCACCACAGGCACAGATACCACTTTCCCCGAGCCCAACACGACGGAGATGCGCGTCAAATCTATAGTGATTGGACATAAGCCGGGACATCACGCAAATGAAATCCCGACCTACATCCAACTCCTTGAACCACGGGTTCGTCGACACCTTGGGGATTATGGAATGTAACCACCTTCCCAGTTCCCCTCTGGTCCAAGCATTTTGCCTACTGATGATCGTATTCTGACGTACAAATGAGAAAAATTCATTAAAGGCAATTGGTCTTTCATAAATTCCACCGTTTGTTGCGCCCACCTTAGCCAAAGAGTCCGCTTTCTCATTGCCCGGTATCGAGCAGTGAAAAGGGACCCACGCTAAGGTAATCTGAGTAGATTTTTCGGATAAAGCACTCAGATGTTCCCGTATTTTCCCCAGGAAATACGGAGAGTGCTTAACATCTTTCATCGATCGGAGAGCCTCAATGGAACTGAGACTGTCCGTAAAGATGAAATAATGGTCCGTGGGCATTTTTTCGATAATCCCTAGGGTGTACTGGATTGCAGCCAATTCTGCGACGTAAACAGAAGCAGGATTATCAAGCTTATGGGAGACGGTTAAATTGTTATTGAAAATACCGAAGCCAGTGGACCCATCAAGAAGTGATCCGTCAGTGTAGAACATATTGTCGCAGTTGATGTTTCGATATTTATTGGAAAAAATTTTGGGGATCTGCTGCACGCGTAAATGATCCGGGATTCCACGAGTTTCTTCTATCATGGATGTATCGAAAAACAGAGTAGAATCAGAAGTATTTGATAAGTCGACACGATTTGGAATATTCGAAGAAGGGTTAATATTATGGGACATGTGATTGAAATACAATGTCATAAAACGGGTTTGAGAATTAAGTTCGATTAACCTTTCAAAATTTTCAATCACAGGACGGTTCAAGACCTCACATTTGATAAGAATGCGAGAAGACAGGCTCCAGAAGCGGTTTTTCAATGGTAGTACTCCAGCTAAGACCTCCAAACTCATCGTATGGGTCGACTGCATGCAACCCAAGGCGATACGCAAACAACGATATTGTATTCGCTCCAGTTTGATCGAATGTGTGTTTGCTGCGGAGCGGAAGCAGAAACACCCGTACTCAATGACAGACAATATCGTTGTTTGGTAAAGCCTTATAAGGTCTCCTGGGTGGGCTCCCCACCATTGTCCGGTTATTGTACGAAGAAAATTCACTCTTTGTTGACATTTTTTCATCAGATACCTAACGTGACAACCCCAGGTGCCTTTAGAGTCGAACCAGACACCAAGATATTTGTGTACCAAAACCTGAGAAATCGTTTTACCCATTAATTGTGTTTGAAGCTGAGCAGGTTCATGCTTCCTAGAAAAAACTACTATCTCAGTCTTCTCCGGAGAGAATTCGATACCTAGCTGTAAAGCCCAAGCAGACAAATTGTCCAAGGTATCTTGCAATGGTCCTTGCAAATCGGCAGCTTTGGCTCCTGTAACAGAGATTACACTGTCGTCTGCAAGTTGTCTTATCGTGCATGAATTTGCCAGACATTCGTCGATGTCGTTTACATAAAAGTTGTAAAGAAGGGGGCTTAAACCTGAGCCCTGGGGAAGACCCATGTAGCTAATGCAAAAAGTTGCCAAATCGCCGTGCGTAAAATGCATGTGCTTTTCGGACAGCAAATTATGCAAAAAATTGATCAAAATTGGAGAAAATCCTTGTCGGTGAAGTTTACCCGAAAGAATGTCAATAGAAACGGAATCAAAAGCCCTCCTAATGTCCAAGAACGCAGACGCCATTTGTTCTTTGCGAGCATACGCCAGCTGAATATCTGTTGAAAGCAACGCAAGACAATCATTCGTCCCTTTGGCACGGCGGAAGCCAAATTGAGTATCTGATAGTAGACCATTTGATTCGACTCAGTGGTCTAAACGACGGAATATCATTTTTTCCATCAATTTCCGGATACAGGATAGCATTGAAATCGGCCTATAAGAGTTGTGATCAGAAGCTGGTTTCCCTGGTTTTTGGATGGCGATCACCTTCACTTGCCTCCAATCCTGCGGTACAATGTTTTGCTCCAGAAACTTATTGAACAAGTTCAACAAGTGCCTCTTGGCATTGCCGGGTAGATTCTTCAACAAGTTGAATTTGATTCTATCTAACCCAGGTGCGTTATTGTTACAGGACAGGAGGGCAACTGAAAATTCTGCCATCGTAAAAGGTGATTCTATCGCGTCGTGACCCGGAGACGTATCGCGAACAAAGTTTTGCGCAGGAACAGAGTCCGGACATACTTTCCTGGCAAAATCAAATATCCACCGACTTGAAGACTCCTCGCTTTCGTTGACCGTTACGCGATTCCGCATTCTTCGGGCTGTGTTCCAAAGAGTGCTCATCGCTGTCTCCCTCGACGTCTCGTTCACGAACCGACGCCAATATCCGCGTTTCTTTGCTTTAGCCAGGCTTTTAAGCTTGGTATTAAGCTCCGAATACCGTATATAGTCGTCGGGTATACATCCCTTCTGGAAGGCCAAAAACGCGTCGGATCTTTGCGTGTAGACATCGGAGCACTCTTTGTCCCACCACGGAGTTGGAGGCCGCTCTTTGATCGTTACGCCGGGATATTTCTTCGTTTGGGCTTGCAACGCGGCGTCGAGGATTAAGCCCGCGAGGAGGTTGTATTCTTCAAGTGGTGGGTGATGTTGAATCGACTCGGCCGCTTTTGAAATCATTTCCTCGTATAACTTCCAATCGACATTCCGTGTGAGGTCATACGGAATGTCAATTGGTCGCATGCGAGTTGATCCGTTATTATTTGAAATAAGAATAGGCAAATGGTCGCTACCGTGAGGATCGAGGATTACCTTCCATGTGCAATCCAACCGTAGCGACGTCGAACATAAGGATAGATCCAAAGCGCTTGGGCGCGCTGGAGGTTTCGGGATACGTGTCATTTCACCGTTGTTCAAAATAGTCATGTCGAAGTCATCGCAAAGGTTATAGATTAAAGAGGAGCGGTTATCATTGTAGGGGGAACCCCAAGCCACACCATGAGAGTTGAAGTCTCCCAAAATCAAACGTGGCGAGGGAAGAAGTTCTATTAAATCAAAGAGCAACCGTTGCCCAACCTGTGCTCTGGGAGGAATATATATTGAGGCAATACAAAGCTCTTTACCTTGTATTGTCATTTGACATGCGACAACTTCGATGCCTGGAATCGAGGGGAGGTTAATACGATAGAAAGAATAGCACTTTTTAATCCCTAAAAGTACTCCTCCATATGGGGTGTCTCGATCAAGGCGAATAATATTAAAATCATGGAAGTTGAGATCAATATTTGAAGTAAGCCAAGTTTCACAAAGGGAAAATGCATCGCATTTGTTTCTATTTATTAAAACTTTAAATGAATCCGTTTGTGGTAAAATACTTCTACAATTCCACTGTAAGACAGAGATAGAATCCTTCGTATACGCAGATGAATTAGGCATCGAAGGATACAATCGCTGCAAGGAGGGGCCATTGGGCAGTCAACTGCTTCAAAAATGATCTAACTGTTGGGAGGAATGCTGTAAGAAAAATTTTAATTGGATCGGGTACATTGAAAGTTTCAAAAATCCAGTCCACAATGTCAGAAAATTTCACTAATCCAGAGTTTGTTTCATCAACTGGGAGTGCAAAAGGAACAACTGGGGTTTTAGATGTTCCTGGCAGTGCTGGGAACTCCTTCTGGGACTTTAAATTTGCAAGCCCAGGAGGAGTTTGCTTCGGTTTTTCCGCAGCACTGTTTGGTTTGTTTGTAACTTTCATTTCACTTTGGGAAATCTTAGGACCTTTTCGGGGAAGTTTAAGAGAGGAAATATTTTTCCTCTTTCTAGACGTCCCAGGATTGGCATAAGTTGTTCCCGCTGGTGAATCGTCAGAATCGGTTTCATCAGAGGACAACAGATCAAAGGGGTTCGATGTTATGGTAGAAGTGGTCACGGTCTTCTTCAGCATCTCAGCGTAAGATCGCTTTGAACGCTCCTTAAGTGACCCCTTGATTTTATCTCTGCGCTGCATGTACACCGGGCATGTGGAGAGCTCATGCTGATTTTCCCCGCAGTGAATACATTTTTCAGCATTTACACTGCAAGAATCGTCCGCATGAGTTTCTCCACACTTGCTACATCGTGCCTTATTGCAGCAGTAGGCGGCTGTGTGGCCTAGCGGCTTGCAATTGGTGCAATTCATAACACGGGGTACATACAATCGCACAGGCAGACGAACCCGATCGATCGAGACGTGGCTAGGGAGAGCAGATCCGGCAAACGTAACACGAAACGAGTCTGACGGAGTGTACACTTTTGTGCCGTTGACAAGAGACACAGACCGCAATTGCTTGCAATCTATGATCTTTACTTTTACGTCGTGACACAAAGCATTTTTGAAGCAGCCAAAACCGCTTGCCAAGATACACTCGACCGACAGACTCGAATCGGTTATGACACCGTCGATCTCCACGTCTCGTGCGGGTATATAAACGCGATACTCGCGTGTGAAAAGCTCGGAGCGAGTAATAGCGTTGGCCTGTTCCAGGTCGCTGACCACGACACGGATCTTGTTGGGTCTGACCTTGGAGATTTCGGTCATGGCCTTGTACCCCTCCGTCAGGTCTTTCGAAATCTGCAGGATGTTTAACGGTTTCGATTTCGGTCCTGCTTTTGGCCGAAAGAAAACAGTAAAGCTACCCTGAGATCCGTCCGGGTAAAGCCTGGGGCGAGGGGGGACTGGAGAATTAACAGAGGAAGGGTTGGCAGGAGGGACAGGGTCGGAGGGGTTCGGGGATGGTGGCACGGGAGGCGAGAGATCTACATCCATCGCGCTAAATCTAGCGCACTAGCGCCGATAGAACACGTACCTCTTTACTTCTCCTTTCAGCAGGGTTGGTTGCCCGAACGGTCGAAGCTGCAGCCGTTACAGCCAGCAGCACCAATACAGCAGCTCCAAACAGCCACCAGCAGCGAGCCGGGTGTGTGATCACTCAGCACAGCGACACAACTCGCTGTCAACTGTTGGCTTCTTCTTTTTCCTCCTTTGTGTTGAGATTCTCGTCCACTGCTGTAGCAAAAATCACTTAGCAGCCAAATCGGCTTACGCACCAGCAAACAGCCACGATGCGAAACAGTTGCACAAAGGCGGGCGACCTTGAACCTTCACTCGACCAGGCAAACAATGCCAACACTTGCTCGCGCGTCTTTTGTTTTATATTCTATCGGAGCGATCACCAAACACATCCGATACTGATGCGTGTTCGGCACAGAATGAGGCTGAGTCATTGAAACCTCATACAAATAACGACTCAAAACATACTGAAATACTCGAGGAGGTGAAATTTGTCTCAGGGACTGTCTCCAATCTTCAGGTGACCAACACATGCAGTACAAAACCTCAAAAAAATCTTCAGGAAGAACTAGCTGAAAAATCTTACTACCCGAAAGCGGACCACACATCTCCAGGATGGAGATTTCTGGGTAACAAATGGCAATGGAAGCAGGACTGGTCCACTTATGATGCCAAGCAACGGTCTCGAAGACTACAAGAAAAAGCTGCCGAAAAAGCCAAAAGAAACCGGTAAAAAAAGAAAACAACAAATCACTCATACCAGTAAACAAAACAACCAGCACAGCGGTACGCAAAACTATCAACGTATCAACGCATCAGACAAAGAATTACTAGCCACAGCAAAAGTTCAATTCGCCGGGCCACCCTCATCAACCGACCATCCGATAGCTGCACTTTCTGCTCCAAAACTCATCAACTTCAGGAAAGGAGAAACTATCAACCCGTATCGATCTGAAAAAGGTACAACACAGAGCACTACTTCACAGTCAGAACCGGAAAATACTGCTCCGCTGCTAGATCCTATGCGTCCACCGATTGTCAGGCTAACGGAGCAATCCGCTGCTGGTGATAAACGCTATCTGAAAGCACGGCTGCGTGATTACAAAATTATGGATACGGTACGAACTTTCCTTGCTTTCCTGCATGATCAGCCAATAACGGTATGCATTCGAGGAATCACCAAAATTAGTGCATCGGTGATGCTGGCAGCTGAAGGACTACCAACTGACTTAAACCTGCTACGTGAAATTTTCCTGGACGTACATGAAGAACTGGGAATATCACGCGATGACGCTTTAGCAGACCTGCAGTCTCATCGGACATCGTTATCCAGTGAACGAACACACCGCCTACAACAACTAAGAGAAAGCACCGACAAATTTTACAAACCGAGTTTTCGGAAATAACTACCCCTTTCGATGAGAAAGAAGAAGACTTACAGGTAACACTCACCAACCCTCAAACATCGTCAACCACCATATCCCCAAAAATTTCTTCACCAACACAAAATGCGACTGAAATTTTGGTTTATTGTCAAAATTTCAATCGCATGAAAGGCCCAGCCAAAATGAAACAAATTTACAACAATCTTTTAGGCTCATCCTTTTCAGTCATATTGGCGACTGAAACAAACTGGGATGAAAGTGTCAAAAGTGAAGAAATTTTTGGAAATATGTTTAATGTATTCAGGTATGACAGGAATCTTCAAGAATCCGAAAAGAAGTCAGGCGGAGGAGTCCTCATAGCGGTCTCTGTGAATTTTAATTCAGAAACTGTTGCTGCACCTAAATCAAAGAATTCGAGCACATTTGGATAAAATCGCACATAGCAGGTGAAACACACGTATTCTCCTCTGTGTACTTTCCTCCACATAACGCTAATAAAATTACGTATGAAAAGTTTTTTAATTGCGCAGAAAATTTTTTATCTGAACTACCTCCAGAAGTGAAAGTTCACATCTATGGGGACTTCAATCAAAACACCGCTGACTTCATCTTGGACCCTGAAAACGAAAGCATCCTACTCCCAGTCGTTGGAGATAACATCACTTAGCACTTCATGTTTGACGAAATTGCTAAACTAGGCTTGAACCAGATTAACCATGTAAGAAACCGTGAAAATTGCTATTTGGAACTACTCTTAACGAATATCCATGAAGATTTCTGTGTGACCGAATCAGCTAACCCACTGTGGAAAAACGAAAATTTTCACACAGCAATTGAATATTCTTTATTTCTACATGAATATCAAAGACCCAACGACTGTGAGTATGAGGAAGTCCTTGATTTCACACTCGCGAACTATGCAAATATTAAAAACAAATTAAACTGTGTCAATTGGCAACAAATTTTTAGAGATGAAGGAAATGTCGAATCATCTGTTAGCGTCTTTTACAAAATTCTGTACAACATCATCTCTCAAGAGATTCCATTGAAGAAAAAACGACGCCACGCTAACACTAAACATCCAGTCTGGTTTAACAAAAAAATAAAAAATTTAAAAAACCGCAAACAAAAAGCCCACAAAATTTTCAAAAAACACAATAGCTGTGAAAATCTAGCAATTTACTTGGAAATATGTGATCAACTGAACTTTGCAATCAGTGATGCATCTGAAGAATTCAATGCGAAAACTGAACTAGAAATTAAGTCTTGTCCAAAGAACTTCTTCAATTACGTCAAAACAAAACTAAAATCAGACAATTTTCCATCAATAATGCAACTCGATGAACATGTTGGTGATAACTCGGAGAAAAATTGCAATCTCTTTGCAAAATTTTTCCAGGAAATCTATACCACATTTTCCGAAGAAAATCGCGACCGCGATTATTTTGCATTTTATCCAGAATATCCAAGAAACATTGGTGTCAACCAACTTCAGGTACAGGATGTTTTGCAGGGTCTGAGAAATTTAGACCCTTCCAAAGGACCTGGACCTGACGGAATACCTCCAGCACTCATGAAAAATCTTTCGAAGGAACTTACATCTCCTTTGTTCTGGCTGTTCAATATGACGTTGGAAACTGGAGTCTTCCCAAATATATGGAAAAGCTCATTTTAGTGCCTATTTTCAAATCTGGGCGTAAATCTGACATACGTAATTATCGTGGAATCGCTATTATCTCTTGCATACCTAAACTCTTTGAGGCAATTGTCAATGAAAAGATATTTGCTCAAGTCAAAAATCGAATAACTGATAAACAACACGGCTTCTTCAAAGGCCGCTCTACATCCACAAATTTACTTGAATTCGTAGATTACTCATTGAATGCAATGGATAATGGGAACCATGTTGAAGCTCTTTATACAGACTTTAGCAAAGCATTTGATTGTATTGACATACCAATGCTACTTTTTAAACTGCAAGAAATTGGAATTGAGTCTGGTCTCCTGAAGTGGCTTGAATCATATATAACAAACAGGCAACAAATAATAAAATTTAATGGAAAAAAGTCAAATCCCATTCAAGTTACTTCAGGTGTTCCCCAAGGCTCCCACTTAGGACCACTTCTTTTTATTTTGTACGTAAACGACATTTCCTTCATCCTCAAAAATATTAAAGTTCTAATATATGCCGACGACATGAAGCTGATTTTGGAAATAAAAAGTCAAGAAGACATCAATGTATTTCAGAATGAAATCCACACATTTTACATCTGGTGTAAGAAAAGCCTACTTGAATTAAATGTAAAAAAATGCAATGTAATATCCTTTAGCAGAAAACTAACAACGCCCAAAATTGTAATTGCATTAGGGGATCAGAATGTGAAGAAATGTGATAAAGTTAGGGATTTCGGAATAATCTTAGATTCTAAACTTAATTTCATCGACCACTATAACACTATCATACACAAGGCAAACAACATGTTAGGGTTCATCAAACGCTTCTGCTACAATTTTCAAGACCCGTACACTATCAAAACTTTGTATATTGCCTATGTGAGGTCAATACTGGAATACTGTAGCATTGTGTAGTCTCCTCGTCATGGCGTACATGAAGAAAGAATAGAATCAGTACAAAAAAGTACAGCATTAAAAGAACGGCGAGAGTACGCGATGGCTTCATTTGTAAACGATATCGTTTCGCAGAACGTTGACTCAGCAGTACTACTTTCTAAATTGAACTTTTATGCACCCATTCGACAACTTCGACACCGTAGTTTATTTGCTCTTAACCATCATCGTACGGAATACGCAAAAAATGGACCTATAAATAGTATGATGAATTCTTATAATCAACACTGCGAAGCCATTGACTTTACGATGTCCCGGTATAAACTAAAACAGTATTTCAAGTCCTTGAGGCTGAGGACACAAAATTAATTTGTTTTATGTTCGTGTATAGTTTAGAAATTATTGTAACCAGTCTACATATATGATTGACGAAATAAAGAAATAGAAGATAACCAGAGTTGATGCTGGAATCCGACAAGTTCAGTAACCGTACAAAACACATTTCGACGAAATTATATTTTGCCAAAGATTTGCAGAATAAGGGTGTTGTTGAATACAGATACTGTCCCACGGAGCAGATGGCAGCAGATCTTCTGACAAAACCACTATCACGAGTACGTTTGGAAGTACTTCGACAGCAGTGTGGTTTACAATAGCAGCAGCGTTGAGGAGGAGTGTTGCAGTGTACAACGCAGCAAGCAATGCAAATCGAAGTAATCGCTACATATAGCATAGAATTAAAAATCAGTTAGTTCGAATCAAACAACCGTTGAATAAAGACATACTTTCAAATTGTTCTTCAAGATATTTTAAGTCCAGTCCGCTTATTCCACTTTGGCAGCCAATAAGTTGACATGTTACATTTTTCGTGTTACATTACGTGTAACATGTTACAAATTACGTGTAACATGTTACAGGACAAATGACAAGTTACATATCACATGTAACATGTTACATGTCACACATTACATGACGGTATTACCTCGATTTATGTACAGCTGAAACAGAATGGCCATTCTGTTTCGGACGAAATTTTAACATGAAATAAATCAGCTTAAAAGTTCGATTTTTTGAATTTTTTCTAGTCTCCTAACTTTAGCATCTTGAGTGGATGCGGTTTATGTAAAAAACTCATTTTTGAAAAAAATGGTCTTTAGAACACTCTGTTCCGCAACGGCTCATATGACAATCTACGCATTATTAAGTTATCGATTAGCGAAAGTTTCGCTTATATGGGTTCAGCATTTAGCGATTATCGAGATAAATTTTCCAGTTAGCGGATTAGCGATGCAACGGCGTCGCTAAATTTTCAGTTAGCGGTGCCCACCACTGTAAACAATAAAAGGAACGCCAAATCAGTATTCGCCTGCAACTTGAAACCCTCTTCGTCCGCCCCTGGAAACATATATGCAAAGTTTGAGCCAAATAAAAAAAATTGCGACATTTCTAATGGAATTGTTCTCATGTAATAAATAAAAGTGTTCAAAAAGTATTAGAAACCGATTTTTCTTGGGTCAAATGTCTCAGAAGTGCATAAAACGTCGAGATATCGAACTATTTATTTTGGAGTGGGGCGTCGTCATATGAAAAAAAAGAAACCTGATAGCACGTAGCCAGAACCAAGTTTTCTTTTGTTCTGTTTGGGACCCCAAGTAATCATAAATTAATCGGAAGTCGATTGGTTTTGTCTCCGCTTGGCGCATTGCATTTCAAATTTGTATAAGAATTTGTATGGAAAAACTTACTGTTTTGCATTTTTCATTCTTGAGAGCTCAAGATGGCTTAAGCTTTCATGATTTCAAAAGGTAGGTTTTTTGATGCTAAGCAACATTACCAGAGACACTGAATAGCTAGGATGTTCATAAAAAATGCTACAGATTTTCAAAATTAAGTGAGTTGAATTGAATGCTGAAAATATTTTTTTCTGCAAACACTGTAAATGTACCGGCGTCAGAAGGATTCTTCAGTGTTTTCGGTAAAGTTGGTAAACATTTGAAATACACTAAAGTCGCTTTTTGCGCGGGGGATACGTGCCGCGTAAAAAAAACCGCTTAAATTCCGGAATCCGCGTAAAAAAACCGCGTAAATTCCGGAACCCGCGCAAAAAAAACGCGTAAATTCCGGAATCTGCGTGAAAAAAACCGCGTAAATTCCGGAGTCCGTGTAAAAAAAGCCGCGTAAAAAAACCGCGTAAAAAGCGACCTTAGTGTACTATACTTTGGTGTAATGTAGTGAAGCAGTTCCACAGAAAATGACCCAGTTTTCATATTTTTCTTGTCATTTTCATTTGGCTGAAGCTTTGCATAGACTTTTCTATAGGCAAAGGATGACATTTTGTTGGAGTTTTTGGAACACGACTCATTATTGAGAAGCTATTTAAAAATGCTATTCTGGGAAAGTATTGATGATTACAAATATTTTAAGGGCCAAAACGGTTTGTTTGATCGGTGTGACGTCTTCAGCAAAGTTGTAGATAGTAATTTTGTCTTTCCGAAAAAAAAAAATATACCTACTCTAAAAATAATTTTTTTTTTAAACCTTGAAGAAAAATTTAAAAATAATTATCTAAAATTTCTCATTTTTTAAAAATCTACAAAAGTTACCTAAACAATGAAACCGGTTCGATCATGGAGAAATAAAAAAAAAAGTTATTTATTTTTGAAAAATGATTGAAGTTTGTATATATGATTTTTTATATTTTTTTTAGTTACAATTTATCAACCGATGTTTCAATACGAAATAAATTAACAGATATTGTTTACGTTTATCATACGCACACTACGATTAACGAAATTTTTCGCTTAAAACTAAATCAGTTTCCTTTCTTTAGTACTATTCTTTTTCTCCATCTTTTTTTGAGTGTTGTTAATCCTTGAACTAGGGACTGTATGCGTATAATGAACCTGGTGCGTTAAGTGGACCTCTCTGATACATTTTTGCAATTGTTTCTTGTTATTCTCATATTTATGCTGTTATTAATATCTTTCACGAACAACTACAGCATGCTACAGATAAGATGATAAGAATTTTGCTAATTTCTGTAAGAAAATGTGAACTATAACCAATTTTTGTTCAGCACAGCAGAACACAGCGGTTTGTTGCCATTTTGTAAGCGGAGACGAAAAATATTCTATTGTTTTCCAATCTAATTGTGTGTTACAAATATAATCATAAATATGTTAATACCAAGCACTAATGCTAAATTTCACTATAAAAACCTTGAAAACGAAGAAAACATTAAAAAACACACAAAAGAATTCCTCTCAATGTAGCTAGCAGTTTTCCTTCGCACTCGGGTGTTGGTAAATCTGAAACTGGATGGATGGATGACCAAAGAAGCTTTTATGGGTTACATCACCAACGTTTTTCATCCATATTTAATACGTGAGAGTATTCAGCTACCGGTGATCTATTTCGTGGACGATCATTGAAGCCATACTCCTTTCGAAACAGCGGAAGAATGTGACTGGGCATAGTTTTTATTTTGCCCTATGCCAATTCTACACACATCTTGCAGCCGGCTGATGTGGCCATATTTAGGTCTCTCAAAGCCAGCTGGACCAAACAGGTGTCTTATTTTCCCTTTTTTCTGTTTGTTTTACTTATTTGAAATATATTTCATCCCTATGAAGGTGCGGATTTGGCAAGCTGAGCATCCCGGAAAAGTAATCAGGTTGTATGAATTTGGTGGTATTCTGGAGTTGGCAATTAAGACCTCGTTCAAACCGCAAACTGTAATGAATGGTTTGAGAGTTTGTGGCCTTTATCCTTTCAACGCTAACGCAGTTGACTACACCAAATGTATCGCAGGAAAGCATGACGATCAGCTTCGCCAGAAAAAAACCTGATGGGGTCGACGATAGGGTACTAACTCCTATTCAAACATTTAAAATGCAGTCAACATGATATCCACCAAAAAAGCTGCATTGTATCGATCAGTTGAACCGGATGATTTTATAAGTAAAACCGAAAAAACTCTGTGCTATATCTGAAGAACGCTATTGGCGCCGCTCGATAAGCGCGACATGTCTTAAGAGGAATTGTCCTGCGGAAGCCTAGCCGTTGGTAGTGTTACAGAGAGTCATCGAGATGGAACGACCCAAACCGACCCAGTGATTGAACCATTACAAACAACGCTTGTACTTGATCAAAAGCAATTAAACAACACAGATTTTTGTCAGCAATTTCGCTTAAACACAATTGACTGCTCCATTTTTTCAATCAGGATGATTCAGCAATCGGGTATAATATTTTCGAATAATTTGGAAAACTTCTGCCTGCCGCAATACGAGGAATTGTATGCAGTATCTCTTGATGAAATTCCAAGCAAGGAAATTGAGCTCCAAGAGGTAAGAGATTCTGGATACAAAACCCATAAAACGACACTGGTTTCCATCGAGGCGACTGAGGATCGATGCGACGTAGGTCGGATATAAGAACAAAAAAAAAAAAAAGAAACGGAAAATATCCTGAAACGTAACACTACTGAAGTATTCTTCGATGAACCACGAACACCGGCAAACAAGCGAAAGAGCTTCAAACAATGTAAAAGCCCACCAGTACTAACGTCCAAAAAGCGGCTTGAGCTTCACCAGGCCAAACAGGCAGAAAAAGAGAACATTCGCAAGGAAAAGCAAAATAAATCTGACGAAAAACGAGCTGAACGCATGAAGAATGCAAAATTTAAAAGGTTGTCGTCTATCAAAAAATAGAGGAGAAATTGAAACGTTAAAGGAAGAAAATTAAATCGATCGTTTTTTTTGAAGAACTGTTGAATTTTGTATGATCATAAATATTTCTGTTTAATACATGACAATTTCCAATACGTATTGCATTGTTTTTCATAACCTAAAGCCTTGGGTGCAACATTCCGCTATTGGAGCTCGATCTTCTGGTAAGTATACAGAAGCTTTACGACCAACTGGTAGTGTATACAATAATTGGCGGAGTTGGCGCTACAATTCAACTGACACTAACAGTCTATACAGAGCCGGGATTCGAACATACGATGACAGGGTCGTTGAATCAGCTGGGATACATATATATATATATATACTATATATATATATATATATATATATATATATATA